>NC_079147.1:263572364-263874419 GCF_945859685.1 Eupeodes corollae | reverse complement strand
TATTTCTCTTAATATAAACGTTTTTAACCGCAGACTTTGGCCTCTATTTGTAAATAGCTATTCGAAGCCTGTTGAAGTAAAGTATACATTTCTACATTCAATTGCTGCTGTATCATGATCGGTGAGATCTGCCTCAGCGGCTATAGTTGGCACTGGTGTTGACGACAACAACAGTAAGATTCATGGAATACAACAACACCATCAGAATTACAAATTCAATTCCTAATTAGTGAACATCCTCAGGTACAGCTTTGTCATTGGCTTTGTGAAATCAAAGCAAAGGAAAGCTTTGACATTCAATAGTCTACCGCCCAGTTTTGAAATAACTTAACAGCGGCAACAGCAACGGCAGAGTATGCCGGCAAATCAGGTAAGTTCATTCATTGACTTACGAGTATATTTTAAATTCTATGGTTTTTTAGGATTTCCAACCTCCTTTGCCCATTCATTAGCTGCCAAGAAACATTATATAGAAGCTGACCAAAAAAACTACTCTTGACGCTGCAGCTAAAGCAACATCTTCTGATTTCATAGAGTGCAACAGCACATGTTCAGTTGTGTAAGTGCGAATAGAAACAATCATATCGTGATCAAATTGCTTAATGCGCCAAGTATTTCACTAAAGAACGGCATGGACACTGAGCTAACCAAGCCATTGGCTACTGCGGCCACTTAGGCCAAAACAGACAACGTAGATGATGAACTGAATGTAGACTTTGAAGCAACCTGCTGGAAGAACACCTCTCAAAATCTTTGGTAATTCTTTTGAATAATGAAAATCTCATCATTTTCTTATATTGACTGGAAAAATAATGGCTGAATTCCTAAATACATAATACCTATCGAATCATCAAAAGTGCATTCTGTAAAGAACTAACTGTAATCACATAGAAGACCATCGACACAGAAAATGACCAAATGATGTTTTAAGATCTAAGAATCAACCTCCATTGCCTCGCAAAAGAATTTCACAAACGACTTGCCACAATTTTTTAATCAATGAATCGATTTAATAGCGGAAATTTTATTATTAAAAACCAAACAACTTGCTAAAAATTAATTGCCAAAGTAAGTCTCACATAAACCACAAACAATTTCTACTTTATACGAAATAATAATCATTTGCTTTTCTTCCGGGAAATTTTAAAACAATATCTTAATTCTTAAAGAAATTCTTTTAAAATAAATTCATGTTTGAAACAAAATAACTACAAGATGTCGCTTAAAAAACAAAACGAAACATACTTCATTTTTGAAAATTTTAAATTTCAACCTTATCATTTTCGTTTGCCACCACTGTTTGCTCAAAAGAATTTCTCTTTCTTCAAGAAAAAGAGTTTCTTTCTTAAATTTTGTATATTTTTTTGACTAGAGCACACTCGGACCGGAAATCATTTTTGTGTGTGAATTATTACTTTCTCCTACGTTTCACATTTTTGTCCATTTTTTTCTAATTTTTGTTTCTCCTTTTTTATATTGAAAAAGGATATTGTGTGCTGTGAATCATGTAAATGGCCATAAAGGACACAAAATCCAACACAAAATTTCAAAGCAAAAGGGAATGTTGAATGATGAATTTATATGAAATACAAAATAAAAAAAAAGAATCGCGATATAATTTTATATAAAACCAAATCCGCCCTCTCATCCTTTATTTTCTTTTCTCTCGAACACAATACCAACAAGCAAAGGACCAAAAATTTAAGATGCATTCAAGATTTTTAATTTAATTTCCTTTTATTTTCTCGGTAGGTATTATTCATTATTATTTTGTACGAGTATTGTCCTTGTACAACACAAAGTTTTATTTGTCTCTCCTTAACAAAACACACACAATGTGCATAAAACCAAAGAAGAAAACCATATTTTTTATGCTGTGTGAGTTGGTCCTGATGATGATGATGATGACAGTTGTTGGTGGGTGGTTGATCAGAACCAAAGCAGTGCGAGGACGAACGTCCCCCATCTGAAAAGTGGGGCGTGATCAGCAACGACGACGACTAAATTTCGCTATTGTATCCTTTTTACTGTCAACAATTGCATCCAGCTCGGCTATACAAAGCTGGGAATACAGCGCGCAAGCAGGCAATGCGATGAATGGATCCTGGTTCTATTATTCGCGGAGCGACACATAGTGGCAAGCGTTGGACGTGACGCGATTTTATAAGTCAACCAACAGTGCTCTTTTTTTGGTTGGTTTGTTTTCTTCTTATTTTTCATTTTGTGTCTGTTTATTTATTTTTGAAGGGACAATGGCAGATTTGAATTTAGTAACAATGTGTTGAGGACAGGACTGGATTGGGTGAATTTTTTGGAACTTGAAAAGTTCCTTTGGGGGTACGAAGTCCCCTCCTCAACTTAAAGATGAGTCTTTCAGGACTTTGTACTGTCGTTTTTGGAAGAATCTCTAAAATAAGGAGAAATGAATATCAACTTTAAATAGAAGAAAAGGAATATTGTTTCCAGTTTTTCATCTCACCCGATGAAAATTTGGTTTTTGTAGTCTTGAATAATCTAAAAATATAGGAATTTATTGGACCTTTCATTGGCTAGATAACTGTTCTCATTTGTTAGAACTAAATATAAAGTAAGCCTTGAGTTAGGATAGTTTTCAAAAATGATTTTTCAGATAAAATAATGAAAGCTAATGAAGGCAATTCAACGATTAAAGGCTGCTTATTTCATTATTGTTGGAAATCCTTAAAAAATTCGAATTACTTGGCTTAACTTTAACAAGTAAGCCTCAAACATCAAAAAGCATTCTAAGTCCGCTCCTGTAAAAAGAACATAGATTGCGATAGAATGGTTTGTTTGACTCGTTTCTCGTTTGGTTCGTTCAATATGGTTGAATATTATGAAATCAAGGATTGGTCAACTCTTCTGCTGTTATTTATTTGACGGATGACAACAACTGATGAGAACTGAAGAACTGGAACTCGATGACGAAACGTGATTCGCTTTATTTATTATATGATGATGATTTTACGCTCGCCGCGCCGTTTAGAAAAAGACTGCATATTGCGAGATTGCACCCATCAACCATTGTGCGTGCGTGAAGTTGTGGTAATAATGACATCCTTGATGTGGATGCATCCTTTTTAAATGGAATCCACAATCGGTTTTTTTTGTCGAAGTTGTCATCGTCGTCATCGCCCACCTCCTCAGCCAGCTATTTCACTGTAGGTACATACAAGTCAATTTTTCAATGAATGTGCAACGGCATTGAACGCGAACGCAAATATTATACACCAAGAGGTCTTTGTTGTTAAATCGAAGACTTGGTTATGATGAGGTCCTGGTTTTGTGGGTGTTTTGTTAAAGTTAATAGCATAGCGTAGTTCACATATAAGAGAGAGAGTGCAACGATTTGTATTGATAAATGATGAATGGCATTTTGCGACCAATAAAGGGAGCATTTATAAATGAAGTGTTATTGTTATGGTCTGTTGCTTGAATAGGATACAATTAATGCGGTGAAAGACTTACACAATAACTCCAGAAGAATGGCGTGAATGCGACGAACAAAAGAATATTGTTGCACCACAGAAAATGGACATGTTAAGTGCGATTTTGCTTTCGAGGACCCCTTCATATTTGATGGTTAAGTAATTTTTGGATTTATGAGGGAGTAATTAGGAAGAAAATGCCCTTCAAACTTTCTGAAAATTTCTTTTGTGTCTGAAAACTTTTCTTACAAAAATGAACACAACAAAACTTAAACAAGAAGAAAGTTTGACGGTGTTCCCTCAAAAATGCGATCAATTGCAAATGCAAATTGTAAATGTACATTGATTGTTAAAATACTATTCACTTACTATAATTTTTATTATTAACCCCTTGATTACAAAAAGATATAGTTATGGTTTATAGCTTTTTGTTTATGAAAATCAGGTTTCCATGTCACATTATTAAAGGTTTTCGCCTTAAGTTTTTCTCCTTATTCAAATTATTTGACAAGTTCAATATTTTCACGACTAAAGTTTCATTTTTCGTTTGATAATGTCCACAACCACTGTTAATAATTATAACCTTTGTTTTATCGATATTAACTAATAAATTCCAAAGCTGGAAATGCTCGTAACCTTGTTAGAGCTGCAGAGTTTTCCGTGAATACGCAAAAATCACTATATCGACTGCGAACAAGGGCGGATCCAGATTTTTAATCAGGGGGGTCACAATTTAATGTTCTTTGTAAAGGAGGCAAACAAAATTTAAATAACATGTTTAAATCACCTTACATTTACAGATTTGCTTAAGTGGCAATTTTAGTTATCAAAATATTTCAAGATTCCAACAGTTTTTTAAATAATGAGAGCTAAAACACAATAGAAATTGTTTTGAAACGTAGCTGTTTTTCGAAAAGTAAAATATAATTTTCTGGTTTCCATTTCTATTAATGCGAAGAACGCTACGAAAAATCAAGAGAGACGATCTGATATGAAGAACTATCGGGCATTTTATGACGTAGCTTTTTCCGGCTCAATTTTCAGGATTCTATTATTACTATCGCTATCAGTCTGCATACTCTTATTTTGACCTTAAAGAAGTCAGCAAAACTTTAAAATTGTAGAGAGAAAAATGCTTGGTTCTTGAATTTGAGCATAAATGTGCATTTAAGTACATAACTTCTCTAAAAATCTAAATTAACCAAATTAAGGTAAACAAATAAGTTGGAAAGAAACTTTTATGTGATACTCACAAATTACACGTTTCGGAATCTCTTTTCACCTCATATCTCAAGAGATTTAAAGTTTTTATATCAATAAATATGAAACGTTAAACTCATTTTTTTCGAAATTTTGTCTTAAAAATATTTTGGTTATCACTTAATAAAGTGTTCATAGATATGAATTTTACATTTAAATTTCATTATCGAGTTTTTTAATCAAAATTTGACCATTAAAAATCATCATGAATTTGATTATTTGATTATCGACAAGAATTTGCGCAGAGAAAAAAGATTATTGAAATCAGTCCATTAATTCTTGAGGTTTTATGAGGGGTACCCTCCTGGGGAAATACCAACATATGTTTTTCTTTTAGAAAGAAGCCAAATTAAGAACACAAAATCTAAAGGATGTTTAAAAAACCACAGATTTTTAAATAGACAATTTCTTATTCAAGGTTTCTTCTTAAGAATCTGAATATTTGCTCTTTTCTTAGAAACAATTTTTATGAAAATTATTTAATTTTTGAGTGAAAACAAAAATTTGAGTTGTTTTTGACGTCAAACCGCTTTTTGGTAAATGTCGTTAAATTACTAACAAATCTTAAGATGAACTTTTTACTTATACAACTCGACTTTATAAGCTTTATGGCTCATATGACTTCCTGGATCGTCTATTGGTCGAAAGTTGACGAACTTGTGCTGTTTTTGGAATAGGTCTAAATATCCGATTCATATTATGTTCTTGGTCCAGTCTTCAGTTAGAATTAGTACTTTTAGCAACAAAGTTTAAAGAAGTAAAATACAAAGTTTGTTTTCATATACACAAAATTGATAATTCAAAATATAATGAGGGTCATGTCCTTTAACGCAATACGATTAGTTTTGAATTAAACTGAATTCCTTCAAAAAAAAAAAAAAACAAAAGAACGCGACCAAACTTCAATGATAACCCAAGACTATACAGCTTATAGAATACATAGTGTCATAGTTAAGCTCGATCGATTGTATCAAAAGCTGCTTTATAATCGACAAAAAAATAAGTACAGCTTTTTCCTTTGTTTTAAGAAATTCTCTGCCAAGCTCCTTAATATAAAATTGTTATCTATTGCTGAGCATCCTGGTCCAAATCTAGTCTGGAAATCCTTGAGCAAGTTACCAGTCTCAATCCAACTAACAAGACGCTTTTACATCATCGCTGTAAATATCCTGTAAGATGCATTTAAAAAGGAAATCCCCCTGTAGTTTACTACATCGAATAACTGTTAATATAATAGCATCTCAAAAATTATCTGGAGACAGTTCTTTCTCCAAAGTTACATTCAAAAGTTTTAAACGGTGCATTTTTAGTATGACAGTCTTATACTTACAAATTTCCATTGATATACCATTCATACCGGCTGCTTTTAAATCTTTAAGTGACTCAAGCGTTTCTTTCAACTCGTTAACTGTAAATTCAGAGACCAGAGAGTCGACTATTAATAATTCATCTAATCCTAATTGATACTTAGTTGACGTTTATTAAGGATATAAAAGAACATTTAAATGCGAATGTATTATATTTGAAGTTTTGTGTGGATAGTAAACCGTTTTCCATTCAGCTCCCTAGCCAGTTTTCCAAAAACCAGCGGAGTTTTTAAAAGATGATAATTGGACTGCTTTGCTTTTGAGTGTATAACTTTTTTTTAGTCTCACAAAGCTTTTTAAACTACTTATTGACTTTTAAACAAGACCACTTGAATAGTCCTTGGGTGGAGTTACAGAAATTCCTCAACCAGTCAAATGATGTTTTTCAAGATTTTTGACATTCTTCGTCAAATTTAGGTTAATTTCTTGTATTTTCTTTATTTTGGCTGGGTCCTTCTTGGGGTGGGTATGAGACTTTAACAATCCGTTCTAACTGGAAAAAGTCCTCGATTTGCTGATTGATTGGAGATGCAAGTCTAGGGATCGTAGATACTCCTGAGCCTAAGCCTCTGTACATTAAAGTTTGGGCAGTAAACTTATAAAGGTTATTTCACCATCATGCTAAAAGTGAATTTAAATTGTCACAACAACAGGAATACCTGCATTACCAGTAACATGTCTAAAATCTTAAATCATACGAAAATGATCCGCTCTTGAGAAATTGTTAAGTTCCTTCTTTAATGATTTTAATGAATTTTAAACATTTCAATTTTTGAAGCATATCAGTGCATTTTTAGTCATGGCATAGTTTTTAAATCTGGTATGCCAGAAGGTGGCAGCCGTACAAATCCTCGCTATTTTTGTATTTCGATGAAACAATAATTTTGTTTGCACTTTGTTTCTGGCTGCCATTTTGATTTTCTTATATATGTTAAGATTTTTTGTTAAAAAAATGTTGAACATTCTTTAATGTGAAATGTATGACACAAACAAAATAAATTTAAATTTTTTGTATTGCCTAATGAAACTGTTGTCTGATTTCTTTTCGTTTTTCTGCTATTTACCTGCTAAAATAATTAAATAAATATTTAAGAATTATTAAGTCTTATTAAACCAATATTATAAAAAATACTTTAAATACATCTTCACTAAAATAAACCAAAATATTTACACAAAACTTTAACTTTGCATTACCTTGTATAAAATAGGAAGACAATTTTTTTATTTTATTTTTGACAAACTTATATAACTTCCTTATCCATTAATTTGTATTATCTTTATTTGCTACTGGTAAAGTTTTTTTTACTAAATACTTAAATATTTAATCTAACTTGACATCATTATTTTGTTTTTGCAGTCATGATGAAGACAAACATAGTTTATTTTAGAATTATGTCTGTCTGGAAGTGAACTTATCCTTGGCCTAAACAGGTGTGAAATTTCTTTTAAAAATTAACATTTTTTGAAAAAAATCTTTATAAATATTATGATATCGAAATATAGTTAAAAATATTTCTGTTGTGATAAAGTCAAACAATATTTTAAATAATACATTTTTTTATTTTCAAATGTTTTTGTTATTTTGTTATTTTTGTATCTAGTTTTCTAAA
Organism: Eupeodes corollae; assembly: GCF_945859685.1. Lineage (NCBI taxonomy): Eukaryota > Metazoa > Arthropoda > Insecta > Diptera > Syrphidae > Eupeodes > Eupeodes corollae. The sequence continues at coordinate 263,866,736 of NC_079147.1, read as the reverse complement.
AATAGTCAAAAATAAATAATTATTTTTTTTATTATCTGAAATTTGTTGTTAGTTATTAATTCAGTTTTGATTTGATATTTCTTTTACGTAAGTAAAAAAAATTGTCTCTTTTTATTGAACAATTATTACAATAAGTTGTAAAGCATATCCAAATTAAATTCACACTTGACAGCAAGAGTTTTTTCAAAAAATTTTACAAATTTAAAAATGTACATACAAAAAATGTTTGTTTCCAAAAATTAAAATCCCGTTCAAATTTCGAAAGAAAATGTTTAATGTATGTTTAAACATCAAAAACAAAACTTTTGACATTTTTTATAATCAATTATATTATTAAGACAATATAAGAGCTTGTGAAGAAGACAAATTTAAATTGGTTGATTAGTTCCTGAGAAAACTGAAAAACAAAATAACGGTTCTATGGTGTTACCCTTATGGAGCAATAAAAAACATAACCTTTTGTATGCGAGAGATACAAGTTAAGAAAAGAAAATGTAAAGAAATTTTGTATGTAATTTTTAGTCTAAAACAAAAAATGAGAATACGCTTAAAGCGAATCGGCTCAAAACTTTAATTTTTAAGTTTGAACTCAATCGACCCAATAGTTTGGGATGTGGAGGCGATGACAGACAGACTGACGGGCGGAATCGAGTGACCAACATTTTTTGAAGTCTCTACCATCGTTATATCATATTTATTTTTGAAAGTGTAAATATTGAAGTCAATATTTTTCTTTGTTCTTTTGATATTTGTGTCTAAAACCATTTCTTATAACTTTTTTATTGTTTTTGTAGGTTTGTTTGTTTTGTTATAAAAAGGTCAGTTAAATTTTTCTAAAAAAATACTAAAAATTAACAAGAATATTTTGCTTATGATGAAATATTTGTATTCCAAAACTTATCTCTGCTAACTAATTTTTACCAATTTTAGTAGCATTTTTTGAAAGTTTTTATTTCTTATGTAAATATATATTGGATTTTTCTAAGAAAAATATAAGAAATTATGAAAAAGTAGTTAACAAATAAGTGCAAAATAAATTAATTCTAAAATAATTTATTGAAGAGACATCGAACATCAATTTTCACCAATTTTGAGTACTATTTTTTGTAGATCTTAATTTGTATGAAAAAAACTGACTCTCGTATTCTTATAAAAAAATACTGAATGTCGAAAATAATATTTTGTATGCAATTAGTATGAAACCAATATCTTTTACTTTGAAATGATGTTCGAGTTGAAAATAAATATTTAACAATTTTTAGTAATGTGGATTTGTATTTTTTTTTTTTTTTAATTTTTGTAAAAAAAACTGTTGATTCAATTTTTCTCAAAATTTGACCAGATTGTTTATTCTTCGTTTTATAAAATTACTAGCTGACACGACAAACGCAGTTTTGTCATATAAATAATTTCTAGAAAATATTTTGCTAGAAATATATAACTAACTCATTGTTAGTGTGTAAGGATGTAGTATTTAAGTGGGAGAGGTATAGAGCACCGTAAACGGTGACAAAATATTAAAATACCAAACCAAAACAATTATTTTTAATTTATTAAAATTAATTCTTTAAAATTATATACATTTCCCTAATTATGACTATACTACAAAAAACCAATATTAATTGAACAGAGTGTACAAAATTTTGTATGATCCCATCTTTTCCCAATACAAACAACTGGACAAGAGCAACACGTATAATTTTCCGTGTGAAAAACTTGAAGTTTCAAATCCAAACCGCAGACAGACATCGTTTGGCCTTGAGACTTATTAGTAGTCATTGTAAATGCCAATCTAATTGGAAATTGAAGGTGTTTGAATTGAATTGGCACATCTATGTGTATAATAGGGATTCGCGGTAATAATATATATTCTTACCTCGGAATTTAAGATTTAGAATAATGGCTTCGATAACAGTTTTTATTAATTTGGTGGTAGTTAAACATTACGAGGCAAAATTACTGGAGATTTAACCTTCAGTTCTAAATTATGCAGTTGCATGTCTGGCAAATCCAATGAGTTCAAAAACTCATTTTAATAATTTACAGCTTCGGTAGGATCACAAATTGTATCAAGATTTGTGTGACACCAAGTCTCCTGGTAACAAATGTTTGTTGAGATTTAATTTACAACCACATTTTCGGCTACTAGAAATTGCATGATTTGTATATTGTAAATGAATTATCGTGCAGAAATCGACCGGTAATTTTATGCATCCAGTTTCATCTGTTGTTTGGGATCTTGAAGTATTTGAAAACCCATATTTACTTTCAGTTGTACTTTTTTAATATTACGCCACAGTGGCGATGATTTTAAGCACACCTTTATCTCATCAGCGTACGTTGAATGCGGAATAACGAAAAGTTTTTGTCGAGTGTTTTGTTAATGCCGCTAAATAGTCGGTCGTTGTTTTTATATCTTTCAATGTCTTGTTCAACGCCTCAAGCGGTTTGTGTGCCTTAGTTTATTCACCCCAGATGATAATTTTACACTGTTTCAACACTGTTGGCATGAGTTAAGCGAGCCTTGGTCATTTTGAATAATTAGTGGAAGTTTAATTACTGAATGAGCTGTTGTGCCTTCATCCAATAAAGTAAATAAATGGCCAATGCGATACCAATATTTGATCCTATTTTAGTAAAAAAATAGGAAATCTTTTCCCAGTTCTACCTGGTGCATCCAAACAAAAGAATCCACCTTGTCCTGCTGAATCCCATACATGAATTAAGAAGCTAAAGATACGCCAAACAGCTGACGTCCCGCCAATTTGATAAAGTGGTATTTCGTCATCCATATTAACCGGAGGAGCTTTCACATTGGTATTTTCAATCCGAAATACAGCAATATCACTGCCATTTGATGATCTTCACTAAACGGCAGAACTCAATATTAATGTGATCATTGAATTTTTAACTCAACAGAGGCGAATATGGAACCACCCAACGGTTATCAATCTCAATGTCTACGCTGTTAATCTTTTTAACAAATGATTGTCCGGAAATTTTGGGAATTCTTCTACGATATGTTGGATATCCATCAACATTTGTGATCGTATCGTTAGTGAAATTTTTCAGAAAACTTTTAATACGCTTTCCATTAGTCATGGAAGGCGGTGGAAAATTCAGATTGCCGCATGGGCCATGGATCCTGATTGTTGTAACAATATCAAACAACATGTGAACAATAGAGGAATCTGGAATTTCCGCAGAAATTAAACTGTCGATTTCCGCAGGACTTATTTTATACTAACCAGACCAAAATATGGCAAACCGCTTTTGCCATTCAATGCTATACATCCATCAACGTGTGGGACCGAACACATATAAATTTCTAATGAAATTTACCAAAGACTTCAATTTTTGTCTGAATACATGTGCTATAATGTCATGACGATGTATTTCATTTTGGGCAGGCAATACTTAAGATGTAAGCTCCAACCATTTCGGATTTCGCGTGAACGCGATAAATAAACACAGCCGCCCATATTCACGTGCGTAAGTCAGAGCATCATGGACATATTCTTGTATACGGCGTGGAATGCCTATGTACGATAATGATAGAATGATAGAGTTACCGTTTCGAGCGCAGTCGGCAGTATTGAAGATAGCGTCTCGTAGGTGAATATATTCTTCCGCACGCAGCTTTTTTTGATTGAACCTCAAGTCTAGTAATCGTTCGGTTTCTATTTAATCATCAAAGTCATAGAAATCATTTATATGACAAAAGAACGTTTGTCGGGTCAGCTAGTAGGAATATAAGAAAAAGATAAAAATCTATTCTCAGACCTATTAAATGTGTATGCAAAATTTTATTGAAATTGGTTAAAAGACGTTTCGGAAGAGTAATGCATACTAACACAGACAGGAAAAATTTATATATTAAATTTTGGAGATTGGATCAGGTTTTGTTAGTAAAATTTTTGAGGTGATAATTTTTTTTTTTTTCGGTTTTTCTGATTTGAAAAAAAAAACACGTTGATTGCTGTGTTTCAAAATTATATCATATTGGTATCATGTCAAATTATATAATATATAATCCAATTTAAGTCGCTAGAGTAATTGATTCGTGAGATTTTTTGGGTTAACCCAAAATTAAACTGCTATGGTTAAAAAAACACAAGTTACATTTTTTTGAAAGTCCTGTCTGCATCTTTCTGTGTTATTATCTGTGTAACGAAATTTCTTTGAAGTCGATATTTCTATTAATTCTTGAGATATGGACGACGAAAAAAGCACACATCGCACACACAGGCATCTCTTTAAAAATCTTTTTATTAGATTCTAGGGACCTTGAAACGTCTACAAAATGTCAACATTTTTAATTCAAGAAGTCTAACCGATTACAACAATTTCCTATGTGAAATTAACAATGGTCATACAAGCATTTATTTTCATTATTTGTTGTTTCGAAACCAAACTAAATTAAACTCCAACCTTATGAAATTGTCTTATAATAATAGTTATGGAAATACAATTTTTGCATTTAATTCAACCCAGTTTTTAAAGTTCTATATTTTGTTTGTATTTTAATCTTTTAATTTTTTAACTTGCATTAAAACCGTTCTAATACATCGGGCCGAATCAAAATGGATATTCTTGCCGGACTAGAAAATTTCGTTAATAAAGTGTTCAGAAATGATGCTCCCTAGCACTTACTTATTTAACCTCAATAAAAAATCCTAATAAAATTAAAACAACACCGGTTCACGACGACAAAAAGCCACTTTCTAAAATCATTTCAAATATTAAACTACCCATATAATCGTTAAATAAACATCAATGAAAAAATATCCTTTCTCACACAAAAGAAATATTATTGAAGAAAAACAAAAAACGCTTCAAGTGACCTTCTATTTGCTCCTTAAACCAATAAACAAAGATTTTCACGGACATTATGGGTATGACACTATCTCTCTCTTTTCGATTATTGCTAAAAAGGATCAACCCCAAACACTTTTGTGCTTACTTTTTCCTCTTTTTGTTGGATTGTTGTTGTTATCCTCATTCGTTTTTTTCTTTCTTTATTCACATAAGGACGATATATTAAGGTCTTCTCAATATCTGCATAATTTTACAATCAAAACAATTCACAGCTAATCCGCTTGGATGCCTCGACACGTGCGTATTATATGATTCGCCTTGACATGAGCCGTACTGTGTGTCTAGCTCTCGCACAATTAAAAGGATAATAGAGTCATGGCTTTAGGTTGGCGAGTGCATCCCTATTCTGATTGTTGCGACGATGTTGATGACGAAGGGTGCAATTGTTGTTTTAAATAAAAAGTATATCTTTTCCAATTTGTATCATATCTATCTTTAGCACCATGTTTCGATAATAAAAAAGGGATTTTCTGGCTTAGTGATTGCATAATAAATAATAGAAAAAAAAAACTATAACCAAAACCACCCTAGCATGATGTCCTTATGAATTAATTATTTCACATAGCATCGCAATTGACAAAAAGAAAGACCTCTAGGATGCGACACAAAAGAAAATATTTTGTTGTCAGACTTTTCACATTCACGAACTAGGACTAGAAAAGTGTTTGCTATTTTTTCCTATTTTTCGTCCTTTTAATTCAGACTCTGAAAAAAAAAACAATGCAATGACAATCTGTTGTGTGTGTCCAATGTGAATGTCATTAGTATGCATCTCCAATCCTAGATGGACGATTGTTAGATGCAAAAAGGATTCACAATTCAAAATAAAAATGTTGCTTTTTTTGAGCAATTCGATGATGATGATGATGGTTAGGCAAAAAATATGACTCTGGACTAAACTTTTATAAGGACATCAGGCCATTTCGAAAAAAAAGCAAAACACACACGATTTTTGAATCCTTTTGAACGACCATAATATTGCCGGCCATTTTAACCATTTGAACGCAATCGAGTGTGAATTGCATGCCAAATTGCATTGTTTTGTCAGATTTTGGTTGTTTCGTCCTTTTTCATTTTTTGAGTTGTTCATCAATCGTCACTATAACAACGCGCTGGAATTATCCTCTTTTCAAAAATGTTTTACTGTATTTTTTGTTTTTGGATTTTCATATGCCAGGACCAGAATCAGGATGGACGTGACTATTATTGCTGACACTTTTCAGTTATTTCGAACAATCATATAGTACATTTGTGGCAGCAGAAAAAGCGGCGTGGTGGCGGTATATGTATATTGATGAATGTGGTTCATTGAGAAGGACAAGAAGGACGAAGTGGGTAGGTTAAAAAAAACGCCGATTTTGATGCATTTTTATGCGATGAATGCATTCTTTTGCAGAAATGTTAATTGATGCTTTATTCAGCAATTATTTCGAACAATCTGTCAATTAATTGTGTACACGCTTTTGTGTTATGATGAGTGCACAGGAAAGAGTTCGTTTTTTTGTTGTTGTGTTGTTAAATGCGAGTTGATTGAGTGTAGGCATTTAATTATTTAAATTTTTTTCCTTATTCATAAAATTTCTTGTGATGATATTAAAATTTATTATATAAATGCAAAAAGTATGTATGTTCCTAAATGTATTTTTATACTTGGAAAATTACGTCAGATTCTTTTTGGGAACGAACCACGAAAAATTATTTCATACAAAACTCTGTTTTTTAATAGTAAAAAGATTCAATTTTTCCGGCGAAATTTCAAATACAATTTTAAGACTTTTTTCCGAATCATACAAGGGAAAAACATTCGCATTTAAATTTGATGTTTTGTTATTATAAGCATTTATTTTGATTGCATTTAATTAATTTACTAAATGCACGTTTAAAAAAAAGTTTAAGGCTCCAGAATTGTTTCCAGCTATTTGTGATGTGTCTGTTAATTTATTTATTTTCTTGCTCCTTAAATAATTAAAGCTGACCCAAATAGATGTAAGTGCAACGTAACATCGTCCTTTTCGTCAACATGTCTTACATATGTGTAGCTTTTGTAGAAATAAGACCTATATCGTATAATCCAACAATTTGGCCATTTTTCAAAATTATTCTTAAAAAATTTAGAATGCGGCCCACACTGATAACTTCAGCTTCCTATATCGTCTGTCAATTTGTCTTGCTTAAAAGTTTGTAGAGTTGGATTAAAAAAAGTTGTTAGTTGAATTATTCTTAAACATTTTAAAATTGCCAACAATATTTTTCTTATAAGCGAATAGTTTTGTAGGAAAATCTAGTTTTTTGTTAAGTATATTTTTAGTCGAAAACAAATTTTTACTAATTTATGAAGCATTTATTAAATTTTTACGAATTGGATGAAAGAAATTAATTTGAGAGATATCAAGAACCGAACATCAATTGAGTAGGTGAGAACCAAAACTCGTCATATCCAACAATTTCGTTTTGTGTAATATGCAAAAATCTTATTACGGCTCATAGAGGGTACTTGGTGAATTTATTATTGTTTCTATATAAAGATTTGCAACTCTGTACGCTGTGATAAAAAGGAAAAATATATTTTATGCTGCTTTTAGAAGTCATTTAGATATTTAATTTGATTATAATGAGTTTTGCTGCAAATGCTTGGAGATGATTCGTTTTGAAAGGAACAATTAAAGAACAATTTTGATACCAACACCCTTAAAAATGTTAAAATAGGTAATTCAATAGAAACACTTTACTTAGGATAAATAATTTTTTTTTCTTTTCTTTATTGCCAAAAATCATTGCATTAATTTTAAAAGAAATAATGTTTGTTTTTAAATTGTGAAGACTTCTTGTTCCTCTTTACATTTTTGTAATAAAAAAGATTATCCATTTCCTTTTATTCACTTCCAAAATTTTTAACCCAGTATTGACCTTATTATCAAGCAATTGTGGTGTTATTAATCTTAAGCTTTTTCCTTTTTTAGTAATAAATTTTAAAACTTCCCGAATCCACTTTATAATTTACTTCTCCTTTGACTACGATATTTTTATTTTGCTTTAAAAGCATGATGCGTTTTGAGGATGCAAAAGGGACGCAAATTTGTTTAAAATTATTTTAACCAAATTTGCGTACTATTTATTATAGATTTCATTTTTATATGAAAAAAAAACGGACTGTTGGATTTTTATAAAAAAAAACTCCTGAATATCGAAAACAATATTTTCTGTAAAACAAAAAGGTTTGAAGAGAATATTTCTAATTTTTGAAAAGCTATTTGAGTCTAAAGTAAATTTTTACCAAGTTTTATTACTGTTTTTGTTAAGTTTTTATTTTTTGTAAAAAACTTTAAATTCGATTTTTTCAAAAATTATTCGAATGGTTTTTTTAGATTTTTATTTTTTATAAAAAACTATAAATTCGAGTTTTCTCAAAATCTTACCAGATATTAGAAACGGTTTTTTTCGTTGGACAAAATTGTTTTGGAGATAAAATCATTATGTATTCGTAAAATTTTCGAGGTGACAATTTTTTTTTCAGTTTTGGATGTTTTTTTAAAAAAAATACTTGTTTGGTATCACGTTACAATATATTATATAAAATGTAATTCAAGTCTCTAGCGTTTTTAGTTCATGAGATATTTAGGGTTAACCAAAGTTTTCAACTTTTTTTAAAATGCTATCGTAAAAAAACCGCCAAGGAATTTTTTTAAGAGTCCTTTCTGCATCTTTATGCATTATTACCTGAATAACAAACATTTTTTGAAGTCAATATCTCTTCTGGTTCTTAAGCTATGGACGACGAAAAAGTGTCGCGAACGTACGGACGAACGAACGTACGTTAACACGCGCACGCACAGACATCTTTCTTAATATCTTTTCTTTCGACACTAGGGAATTTGAAACGTCGAGAAATGTCAAAATTTTCAATATGACAAATCGGACCAATTACAATAACTTCCTATGGGAAGTTAAACAAATAATAAACAATTTTTTTTCGAAAATCGATATCTCGAAAACGGGTCATCATTTTTTTAAGATATTTGAACATAAAACGTTTACTAAGAGGTTCTTAATAACTTCATTTTACAAATATTTTTAAACTTGGGTTAAAAAATTGTTTATATGTAAAATTTGTTTTAAAACTCGCTCCTACGATTAATAAAAACAAATAAAAAATTCAGTTTTTTTTTGTGAAATGAAATGACATTTAATTTTTGAAAACATACTTTTTTTGACTACATTAATGCTTGTTTGTTTTATTTATGAAATTTGTCTGTCTTTTTTAAATTTATAGCAACGGTAAAAAAGCATAAAGGAAATGAAGAAATAAAATTCATGGCATTTTTAGTTGTGGATAACTCCTTTTATGATCCCTTTTCCAATTTGAACCAAAGAAAATAAAGACATTTTTACTAATTGAGATTTCTGACCATTGCTGTAAACGTCGTTTAATAAACAAATTATGCATATCAAAAACTTTTGTGCTGACAGCTGTATAATTGTTTAATGAGTGTACATTACAATCATGCACAAGGCTTTTCCAATAATAAGTTTAATTGTAATATTGAAAAAAAGGAAAACATTTCTTTACAAAAATCAATGTTCATTGTAAACGTAGTAACAGTTGATTTTTACAACAGGCTTCCTCAATGTTTAATGAACATTGAGAGAAATGAATGATCAAAATCTGAATAAATTATTATATTGAAATACATCAATATACAAACTAATTGTTTATCAACAAAGTAATTTGTAAGCCAAGTAATTATTAAGTTAAAGAATACAATATTAATCCTATAGTTAAAGACCCTCTAACCATACGGTGTTCTAAGCCTTTTCCATGTATATTGTTTTTTTTTATTTTTTTTATTAATTCCATCGGAGTTAAGTTTAGACGCAGCATCAAAAGTGTCTTGATCCGCCTTGAACCCGAACTCTTTATCCTTAATTAGCCCACTTAGTCGGAGGCCTGTTGATAATTTTCTCGAAAACTTTGCTGATGCTTGGAAGAAAACTTATTGACCGAGTTGTCTTTTTCGTTTTTCGGGAAAGGATGATATGCATTATTGAAGAGAACATTGCCTCCATCAGTAAATGTGTTAGTAGAACGTTGGATAAACCATCGACACCTGCTCACTTCTTGTTTTGTATTAAGTTAAAGATGAGCTTAATTTTCTTTATTAACAAGGACATGGTCGAATTTCCTCATTGAACCGCATGAGATCAGGGTTCCCAGATCGCTATTGTGTCATTTCATTTCGAAGCTTAATGATGATAATTTTTAACAAAAAGATTTAAACAAACAACAGTAAAGAAATTTAAAAAAAATATAATATCAGCCAAATGACTATAATGGCTTGCAACATAAGGTTCCCTTTGAATGCAATTTTCAGAACAATGTATGTTTTTGCGGCTACGTGCCCTCGATAGCTTCATAAATTCCATCTTTAAGATTTTGAATCAATTGTGGAGTATTAACATTAACCTTATGTTTTGCGTTTTCCCAAATAAAGCATTCTAAAGATGTTAAATCACAATAGCTTAGTGGTTAAAAAACAAAAAAAATATGAGAGGTTCAAAAGTGACAACAGCCCAAATAGTTGATATTCAACATGAAACTTCTTAATAAAAGCACCTGGGAACAATTTGCTTTTTCTATAATATTTTAAAAATTATAAGCATAATCTTTTTATCACATATTTCATTCGCATAAATCCGTTAAGGATCGAATTAAAATGAAAAAAAGAGTTTGGGACTGGAAACTTCCCAATCCTGTTAACAAAATATTCACAACAACATTTTGTGTGAGATAAATAATTCAAAATCAATATCTTGCTATGCTTTCCTAACACTTGAGTCGAAAACTATTTCATTTTCCCGTTGTTTCTTAATTTGTTGTGTTTTGTTAAAAATGAATTCAGTTGATTTTTTCTAAAAAACAAATACATAACTAGAAATTACCAAGAAAATTTGCATATGATGAAATATTTTAATTTCAAAATCTATTTTTGATAACCAGATTTTTAGTGGAAAACTAACTTTAGTATTATTTTTTTAAATTTGTTATTTTAAGTAAAAAAAAAACGAATAAAATCATTTTTAAGTCAATACCCTCTTTATTCACGTGGTATAGGGAATGGAAAAGCTGACTGTTGGATTTTTATAACAATTATACTGAATATCAAAAACAATATTTTTTAGTTTAAAGACAATATTTACACTTTTTTAAATATATTTAAGTCCATATCAATTTTTACTAACTTTTATTAATGTAGTTTTTTAAGTTTTAATGTTTTGCAAAAAATTGTCTATTCGTTTTATTTTTTCAAAATTATGCTTAATGTCAGAAACGTTATAATTCGTTTTAAAAAAAAAATTTTTAAGTGAAATAATTTTTTTTTAATATTATTTTTTTCAGTTTTTTTGATTTATAAGAACGCGTATAATTAAAAAAAAATATACTAATTTGGCATCACGTCACATTATTAATATAAAAATTAATTTAAGTCCCTAGCGCTATTGATTCGTAAGATATTTTGAGTTTGTCAAAACGTTATTTTTTTAAATTTCTATTATTAACACCAATCACCAATCAAATGTCTTTTCTGTATTGAAATTTATTTGAAGTCGAAATCTCTACTAGCTCCATGTCTATGGACGTCGAAACAAGCTTCATGAACTACGGGCGTACAAACGTTCACACAAACATCTCTCTAAAAATCTTTTATTCAGATTCAATGGACCTTAAACATCAAGAAATGTCAAAATTTTCAATTCTACAAATCACACCGATACAAAAACTTCTAAGGGTATTTTCATTTTGATAAAAATCCCAATTTTTAACATCTTTACATTTAAATCAATCTTTGTAAAGAAAAACAACAGTTTATGGTTTTATAGTATACTTATTCTAATATTTTATTGAGTTTCATTCAGGTTCTTATAATAATAATAAATGCAATTATACAATATAAATTAAATCACTTAAAATCTAGAGAAATTTCAAATCATTTCTGATATAGAAACGTGTTTTTGGCAATGTAAATCCATTAAAAGCACTCGATGTTGGAATTGTATAAGCACCCATATTTGGAAAAGCAATAAAATCACCATCTTTAAGATTTGGCAAGTTTACATTATCACAAATCTAAAATTGAAAAAAAAAATATTTGTTAAACATTATTTCAATCATTTTTTTAATAAAGACAAACCTTATCACAAGCATCGCAAGTTGGTCCCCAAATTAAACTACTAAACTTCTCACTGTCTGGACTCTTGAAGTGAATTGTATCAATTTTAATGTCTTCATATAAAATACAATTGAATGTTCCATAAACTCCATCATTAACATAATACATGACTTTTTCCAACTGGCCATCACGACTTCTCAGCTCACGTTTTGAATAGATTTTACAAATTGTCGTGTAAGCTGTCGATACGAAGTATCTTCCTGGCTCAGCAATTATTTTAGCTTTTACATCACTCATGTATTTACTTAGGGATTTATTGACGATTTCAGAAATCTATTCAAGAAAAATTAACTTTATTCAGTTTAAAAGAAAAATAATGCTGGTAAACTTACATTGGCAAACATTTCATCATCATCCCCAGGGAATCCACCACCAATGTCAAATAATTCCATCTTGTGCTTGATTAAGTTTCCGGTTTTGTATAACCTACTTCCTGTGCAAATAGCTCTCTCATAAGCTGGCAAATCACCACAACCAGATCCAACATGGAAACTTACTCCCTTAACCTGTAAATAAATGAAAATAATATTTCATTATCAATCTATGAATGAGTCGATTTGCAAAGGAATTGAATTTCAATAAATTCACGAATTCGGAAAAGAATGGGAACAAAAATGAGTGCAATATGCAATAATGTCAAGTGAATGTTAAATACTGAATTTTAAGGCCCAATCTTAAAGTCAAGTCGATTATTGATATTTAAAGGTTGTATTTCATTGTTGGCTACAATTTGTTATGAATGAGTAATTGGCCGTATTATTTTTATCTGCTCAAAACTGCTTCGCAAATTCAAAAGGAATACTTTTACAACACTATAAAGTTTTTATAGGTACGAGAATTTAAAGATTTGCAATTATTATATCCAATAAAACTATTTAACTATACATCGGCTAAAGCTAAACATTAATAAACCTCATTATGAAAGAACAAAAAATTGAACTACTGGTAGAAATAAAAGTTAGGTATGAAACAATTCTTATCTCAAAAAGGAACACACCCTTTTTTTCGCGACCATTCACAATTCACAAAACACAAATTATTTCACTAGGTTTTCGTGATCTTCATATACACGTAGGTGAATGAATATTAACAAAATCTACCTTGTGAAACTTTAAGATAACGATGATAATATTTTATATATTTTGTTGATAAGCTATTAGAAGAAATTGCACCATACTAGGTGACATGAAGAAAAAAGAATATATTCTTATCATTCGTTTTCTTAATTTTTTTCAATATCAAGGTAATCATATAATGTAGATTGCTTCTTATTTGAAACGTTTAGGAAAATTAGATTATCTTATCGTAGGTAGAATTTAATTTTAATTAAAACAGATCTTTAATCACTACATTCATGTCGCATCAATTTTTTTTTTCAAGAGCTCAAGAGCAATATCCGGTATTTTATTTATAAGTTATAATAAATTGATATAAGATTCAATATTTTTTGTTTCCTTAAAAATAGAATTGATTTAATCAAGCTCTCATAAAAGTTTGGTAGGGATCAGCTGGGTTTTTTGATTTTTATATACGATGAAAAATGGCAGGAAAATCATGATATTTTAGCATATAACAAACAAAATTAGAACAAATATGACATGCAAAATAAAATTGGCTAAAACACACAATCTTGTGGTAAAAGTCAATCCAACTAGAACCATAAATCCTAAAGTGAGCCCAATTATATGCAATATTATTATATTATTGAAAATTGGAGTCTGTCTATTTTTTTCCCAAATTGAAATTGGTTTTCCCAAATATGTGTAAATAAATACATTTTTGTTAGAATCGAATAAAGAAACATATTAAATACAGCAAGTAATAGATATTTTGAAAATTTTAGAGGAAAAGTCTTAAAAGTGCCAGCATTGCATGCTCTCAGGATGCAGGATAAATTTGTTGTACCTAGAAAGCTAATAAGAATTTTAGACTATGCTAAAAATGTATTTGCTGCGTAGTTCGAAAAATGTTCCAAAGAAGTGTTGGCCCTTCGCTATCAATACGAAAGTTGACTCGTATTCTTTTCGATCTTATATCTACATCAGATATCGACAATTGGATCTTAGGATGTTTTGAAATAGATTATTTGAAGTAGTATTTCCTCTTTTGACAAAATATATTTAAACTGTCCATGTCTTGTCATTTCCTACATTACACAGCACTTTACGAGATTTGTATCTCTTTTCCTTCTATTTCGGATAAGAGATAAAAACACAATCATAAACAATTTACAATTTTATTTAAAAACAATTATAAAAAAAGTAACAGATAAGCGTTACGAATATGACAAAGCATTAATGTTTTAGTACAAATCACGAATTCTCATCTATAAGTATTTTAATTTTTGTATCGATCTTATTATACGAATGCTAAATACATTTTTTGAAGAGAAATTTCAATAATCAAAAAGGAAAATTAGCGGAATATATTATCATATAAATAAATAGTACTTTTACGCCTAGAGTACCACAATTTGTATTTAATTATTTCCTAGAGAAATTAAAAATACTGCATAGTTCTAGTATTAATTTGTGGTTGGACGTGATACGAACATGATTACCATTTTGACGTTAAAAAAATTAACGCCATCAGATTTTTAATGTTAAACAAATTGAGAAAATATCAAAAAACAAAGATTAAAACTAAAAGAAAAAATTGAAGAATTTTCTACTTTACAATAAAATGTCATTGCAAAATGTTGAACCACTTTTCCAAACACTGAATTTTCAAACAAAATACAACTTTTTAAAAATATTTGGCAATATTTGATAATTGCTGTATTTTTCAAAGCTAAATCTACAACTTGCCTAGGTTCATATTTCATAAGAAATAAATAAAGAAAATATACTTACATTAACATTAAGACTCTTAGCCAGAAGCATCAAAGCAGCTCCATCTTCTTCAGCATTACAACCAAATTTATTACCAAGTAAACTTAATGCCTTGTTTGCATCCGAACGAAAACGTACAACAACACTAAAAAATACAAATAAAAAAAAAACAAAATTAGAAACTACATCAAATGTAAATTTATTGTTTTTTTTTCACTTACTTTGATTCTGGATAATGTTTAAATATTTTATAAATTTCAAACTCATTGTCGACAGTACTATCTGTTACGTTGTTAGCTTTTGCATATTGAATGTGAGAAATTGATTTCATTGGATTTGCAAAAATAATTTTTTCCGAATTGAATCCTAAGCTCAGAACATGTTCTATTTCAGTTTTTGAAGCACAATCAAAACCAGTTCCCAATTCTCCAAGAGTTTTTAAAATAGGCAGCTCGTCATTGCATTTGATAGCTAAAAATTAAATTATATTTTCATATTTAATTTGTAAAATTTTGAAAATTAAAAAAATTGTAAAAATTCATACAAATGTCGAAAATATGTGATTATTTTGAGTTTTAATGAAAATATTGCAAATTCAAAAATTGAAAAAGAGAGAATACAGTTTTGAACTTAAAACTAAAATCTTAAAACATTAAAATTCACAAAATTAAGATAGAACAAATATCATAGGATTCTCGTAAACTCAGCCAAAAATTGTACTCACCATAGTAAGGCATAATACTTGGCATCATCCTCTTCCATTCATTGTATTTACTGACAATGCTTGACAAGTCACAAATATTAATGGCTGCATCCTGATCCCTTAGACTGCATTCATCAATTTTGGATTCCAAGTCGAATGATCCTTGGTAAACTTGGATGGGTTGAAGTTCTACTGCGGTACACATTTTTCAAATTTATTTTTTAATATTTCTACTTTTGAAAAAAAAACACACTGTTTTCAAACTTTTAATAATAATTTTTAATAAACTTTGAAAAATTAAAATGTTTTTTCTTTTTTAATGCAACTCTGTTAAGAACTATTCTCTAGCCAGGGCTAACGATGAATGTTACTTTAAGTCAGTTAGACTCGTAGTTTTATCAGCTTGGATGTACCTGCCTTATATGTAGGTGCTTACCTGGTTGTATTAAATTTTATATTGCTCTATTATCATAATCAGCATCGTTTTGTTGTTGTTGATTTTTTTTGTTGTTTTGTTTATAATTTTTGATATCAATATAACTCAATACAATTAAAGTTCAAAAATATTTGCAACAACACAAATACCACAATAAAAAAAGAAGGAGGGGTAAATTTAATTCAGAGATTTAGCGAGAGGCTTTAGTCTAAAATATAATTCAAAGTCAATGTACATATTTTTCGTGACAGTTAATTTGAACATTGACTTTGAATTTATTTATTTACCTACCATAGCTATTATATCTAAGAGTGTTATTAAAAATATTATAATCTGTGTCATTCTACAAAGACTATTATGATGAATAAAAACAAAAAAAAAAAACAAAAACAGAAAAATAAAAAGAATCTAATAAATCAAATAAATATCCAAATTTTCCAAATTTTTTCTTAAGACCCTAGGTACGGGTAAATAAACAATAAAAATTTGAGCAATCTTAAAAAATGTTCTTATACATTGTTGTTGAAGAAATTGCGCTTCAATCAGGAAATCACAGAGGCATAATATTGTAGAAATAAAAAAAAGGTTATTACAAATTCTTGTTTTTGGCAGAAATTTGAGTAAATGGCCTGATTTTCGATTCAATTTTTTTGCACACTAATTTAAAGACACAAAATAATAAACAATTTTGTTTTTATTTTCGTAAATCAACAAAATATGGTTTATTGGTTTCTATTTTAAAAAATGTATATGAGCTAATTTTAAATAAGGACCATATTGTAAACTTATAAATAAAAATCAAACTGACGAAAATAAAAGACATGTTTTTGTATAATCTTAAATTACTCGTAAATGAAAACAATAAGATGGAAATAAGATATTTAACTTTGTTAACTTCCCATGGAAAGTTATTGTAATTGTAGAATTGGAATTGTTGACATTTCTTTTCGCTTCAAGGTCACTAGAATCTAAATCAAAGATTTTAAGAGATATGCCTGTATTCAGTACATATATTAATTCAATCCATAGTTATTAATTTCAAATATAACAACAGAGAAAGATCCAGAAAGGTCTTTTAAAAAATGTAGGTTTGTGGTTTTATTATTATACTAATTTAAAAAAAAGTTGTTTACCTAATAAGCCTAGTGACTTCAATTAAATTTTATATCAAATAAAAAGGATGCGAAACACACTGATAACATATCATCTCGTCTGTCGATTCGTCTTGCTTAAAAGTTTGTAGGTTTTCGTGTCGGGTTAAAAAAGTTGTTAGTTGAATTGTTCTTAAAAAATTCCTAATTGCCAACAATATTTTTCATATAAAGAAATAGTTTAGTTTGAAAATCTAGTTTTGTTAAATAGATTTTTAGTTGAAAAAAATGTTTTACCAATTTAGGTAGCATTTCTTAAATTTTTACAAATTGGATGAATAAAATTAGTTTGAGAGATATCAAAGAACGAACATACATTTTTACCAAATTTGGAACACCCTATTTTCTGTAAAATAAAAAAAGTTTGGTGACAATATTTTTAATTTTTGAAAAGCTATTTGCGTCGAAAGCAAAATAGTAATGGGTCCGATTTCTCAAATTGAAAATGTTGACATTTCTCGACCTTTCGAGGTCCCTAGAGTCAAAATAAAAGATTTTTAGAAATATGTCTGTGGGTGTGTACGTACGTTCGTACGTCCGTACGTTCGCGACGATTTTTTCGTTGTCCAAAGCTCAAGAACCAGAGAGACAATGACTTTAAATAAATTTTTGTATTAAGATAATAATTCAGAAAGATGAAGAAAGACCTCTCATGAAAATTGCGTGAGTGTTTTTTTTACCATAGCAGTCTAAAAAAAAAGGTGAACATTTTGGTTTACCCTAAATATTTCATGAACCAATGACGCTAGACGCTTTAATTAAATTGTATATTATATTTTGTAACTCACGGTTTTTATAATAAATCAAAAAAAACTGAACAAAAATATTTGTCACCTCGAAAATTTTACGACTAAAATATGATTTCATCTCCAAAAAAATAATGTTTTTGACATCTGATAAAATTTTAAAAAATAAAAATTGATATTTTTTTTTTTATGAAACATAAAAACCTAAAAAAAAAACATTACTCAATGTTGGTAAAAATTTAATATCGATTCAAATATCTTTTTAAAAACTTTAAATTAAGGCTTCAATTTTATTTTTACTTATAAGAAATATTGTTTTTAAAATTTTGAAAATTTTTGATAATTATCGAATTGATAGTTTTTTTTACAAAAAAAAACCTAAACAAAAAAAAATAATAAAAGTTGGTAAAAATTGATTTATTCTCAAATATCTTTTCAAAACTTTGAGATATTGGCTTTAAACTACTTTTATCTTTTAAAAAATACTTTTGTCAACATTCAGTAAAATTTTGAAAAAAATCTAATTGACAGTTAAAAAAATAAAAACTTAAAAGAAAATTTAACAAAAGTTGTTAAAAATTGATTTTCGATTCAAATGTCTTTTCAAAACTTTGAGATATTAGCTTTAAACTACTTTTATCTTTAAAAAAATAATGTTGTCAACATTCAGTCAAATTTTGAGAAAAATTAAATTAACAGGTTTCTTACTAAAAATAAAAACCTAACAGAAAAACAATTCAAAAAAACATTTACTTTTGACTCAAATAGCTTTTTAAACATAGTGTCTATATTAAAAATATTGTTTATATTAAGTAGTTTTTTTATAAAAATCAAAAAGTCTGTTTTTTCATAAAAAATAAAATATCTCTAAAAATAATTTCATCCATGCAATTTGTAAAATTTTAGAAATGCAACTTGAATTGGTGAACATTTTTTTCGACTAAAAATCTATTTAACAAAACTAGATTTTCAAACTAAACTGTTTCTTTATGAAAAATTGGTTGGTAATTTTAAATTTTTTTACCCCAACAAGAAAACCTACAAACTTTTAAAAAAGACAAATCGACAGACAAGATGGGAAGTTATCGGAAAGGTTGGACATTTAAAATTTAAAATATAAGCCAACTAGACACATAACATTTTCAAGAAATTTTCGTGACCAATTCAAACATTGGCAGCTGCATGCCTTTGAAAACTTCAAAAATTCCATATTTGAGTGTTTAAACCAATTGAATCATCTTTGGTATATAATTTAATATTTGAAGGGTGTTAAATCAAAGGAAATCGGTGGCCAATTTCAATAAAATTTGTACAGTTTCCTTGCTTGTATAGCACTTAGAGTGTCGTTTCATTTTTAGTAATGAAGAAGTTTTATCTTCCAGAATGTCAAAAGATAGCAGCTCCAAAAGTGAGAACTTTTAATAAAAAAAATAACAGCAACAATTTTTAGAGAACATAGAACCTAGTGACTAACAACTATCAAACATTCGTGTGTGCGAGTCAGGGATGGAAGGGACCTACAGTGTTCATGCCAAATCCGAACAGCGTATTTGAGAAAGCACTATTCATGATGTGTTAAATCTTCGCAAGAAGATGTGTCTTGGAAAATACTTTAAAGCGGCAAAGGAAGGACAGGCATTGATCCCAAACCTATCGCATAACATTCCTACCTATGTTATTGTTTTGGCGACAGTATTAACATAATTAATGACCTGATAGTAAAGTAAACAAACCATATAAATATTGCGTCAAATTTAATTTTTGTCAATATTTTTCATCCGATTGTTTTGTTGTGTGTTGAATTTGAATAAAATTGTTTAAGCTAGGAATGACGTCACAAAGACCGCTCTATATTTCCATAAAGCTGAGCACATACATTTGAATATTGTCAGAATTGTAGCATAATTGAAAGCTCGACATAAATATTGAGAATGACAAAATGTATGTGTATTGTGTACCCGTGTATATTTTTTTTTAAGCATGGTAGAACAAACTTAATTTTAATGTTTCCATAACTTTTTAATAAATAAAAATAAACTGAAAAGCAGGGCAATTAACTTTTACTATTAATTTAGTTTTAGATATTATTTTGTGTTTTCCAATCAACTAAGTGTACATCAATATTAGATTGCAAAATATATTGTACGTTAAAATTTTTTTAGTTGACATCTTATATAACTGAGCTTCGTTCAGAATAAAATTAATTTTAAATTATAGCTTTATCTTTATTTTTAAATAAATATTATAATTAAACCAAAATATAATATAAAAATATAACGCAACATGCCATGAGATTTGGGATTGCCCTATATAAAGAATTTAATTTCAAAGTCATCTTTAATTTGTTCAGATATTACTTTAACAAAATATTTTTGTTTTATTTTTTCTTTGCGATGGATAAATAAATTAAGACGAATGTAATAAATCATAAAAACTTGAAGAAAAACAAAACACCAAGATTTATAGTCTATTTTTTTTAATTAATAAATGTATTATTATAATTTGTATACAAATACACAGACTGAAGCTCCACGAGTGTCTGCTATAAAATTATATATCCCACCATTAAATTATTAATGTTTGTTTTTTTTTTTGTCAAATTTTAAAACAGTTCCCTGTAGTGAGCCGAAAATTCCGAATTAGCTTGCTGAATATGATTCTTCTTAAAGGAAAACAAATGAAGTTCTGTGTTTTCATTGGCTATGCACATGAGTCTTTAAATAAAGAGAAGAAACTTTAAGCTCTATAAAAACTTCTAGCTCCTTCACAAAAAAAACTTTAATTTTTGAATATTCTCAAAAAGATTTTTTAATAGTTTTATTTTATTAACTATTTTCTTCTTAATGGAAACCAATCCAATTTAATCCAATTTAATTAAACAGCGCTGAAAAAATTTCCTGATGGAAATCCACAGAAAAACTTTTACTAACAGAAATCTGTCATTGGAATTTCGTGAAATTGGAATACAAATCAGTGGAGCCATTTGTTTTACTTTTGAACATAAGAGAATCAGCTGTTCAGGAAAAGGAATTTCCTACCAGAAAATATAAAAATACATTTTTAGAAAAAAAAATATATGATAAACAAGGGTGAGTTCATTAATAAGTGCGTTTTTTGAGTATTCTATATATAGTACAGTGAGAAATTCCCAACAAAACGATCCGCAGTAGCCAGATTTTTGTATTTAAAAATTGGTAAAACTGAAAGAAGATCTGTTAGAATAATAATTAAAAAAAAAACATATATAAATGAGTTTTGTGAAAATCAAAAGTTAAGCAAAAAAAGAAGAAATGTTAAGAAAACATCTGGAAATTGAGATTCTATAAAAAAAACCTTCATTGAACGATTGCTTCAAGGATGGGGTTTGTTCGTAGACTACTAAATTAAAATGTGGTGTTGAAGCGAGCTTGAAGCTCTCCTCAATTTGGTATATACCTGAACCGAGTTGAAACGAGATTGATTCACCCCGATTCCGGTCGGGGATCGGAGTTGAGTCATAATTTGCGAAGAAAAACCTGTGTGGTGGAGTTGGTTTTACAGATAATGCGTTATGGTCTATTTATTTGCATGTTTGTGTAGAAAAATATAGTTTTGGTTTAATCAAATTAAAAAAAAAATGCACATGGAGTAGGTAGCATATTTTTATATGGCGCTGAGCTGTTCAGTTTTTCATTGTTTAACACGAATCAAACTTTCTCACTTGCATTTCATAAGATATATCGAAACCCCATTTTCATTTTCGAGAGTGCTGTCAAACTTAATCATTTTTAAATCTTCTTGTGCTGTTGAAACACCTTAATGATTTATTTAATCTAAACTGAGATAAACCTTTGGTGGAAACATAGCAAAACATATATATCCTTTCTATTGTTTTCTCTTGCAAAATAAGCCCAGTTAGTCCATCTTCACTAGCAAAACTAAATAATATCCACAGTAATAGATTGATTTTTTTCCACAATGGAAAACACACATGATTCCAGATGCACAACTACTCAACGAACACATCCATTGAGACACAAATGCTATATCAATCGTACCAACATTTGAGAACAAAATCACATAAGATCCATTCGAGACTCGTATAAATGTCAAAAACCCATCCATAGTAAGATTCTACTATAACTTTTATCGGTGATATTCATACTATGGATATTGTTTTTGTTATTCGTTAAGAATCCTGCTATACTATACATATATAGATTTTCCAACAAAACTCTGTTCAAAAAAGCAATTTGACTGCTGAAATGCGGTCAAACCTGCCGTCAGAACAAAATAAGTACGTAAATTAATTGAATACTTATAAAATTTTTGGCAAAAATAAAATGAAATTCTCTGTTTTTAAACAGAAAAATCATTCATTTTCGTTTGCTTTTATTATTTTTTCTTAAATATAGTTTGTCTTGAACACTTTCAAAATTTGCTCAATTTAAAACATTTAAAATAAGTCGATATAAAACATTTTTATTAGACATTTTGAAAGAATTCTGCTAACATACTAAATAAACCAAAACCTTAGTAACTCAAAGAAAAAACTTAATTACCTTTTATTAAAGGCGCCTACTTTGATGACATTTATGAACTCGTTTTTGATATTGTGTAGCGGTTTTTCTGATCATGCACTGCCCGTCATAAGATTTCTAATCTTTTGGCATTTTGGAATAGTAAAATAGATATTTCTCCCGTTACATGATGGATTAGAAAAAAACAACAATGGTAAATGATGGACTATTTTGTTGACAACAAAAAAAAGGAGAGATTTAGCTTACGACACTTTTTTGACAAATTGTTAACTGAGTCAAGAATATGCGAAAATAAATCGGGTCATTAGATTAGAAGCATTGAATAAATCGACGTTGTTTTGTGAAGTGCATACATTTTTTTTTGAAAAACGGTAAAATTTATAAATTAATTGTTCTTGATTGAGTGTTAATAGAAATGGGCAACAAAACTGTTTGACAGTGGAGGAAAGAGCAAGAATAGATGTTTATTGCTGTAAGGGTCTTTAATTCTTTTCTACAGCCCGAAAAAAAAATCGAAGTGATTATTGTGTAAGCAATCTTTTTAAAAACCATTGTCTTTCTCGAAAAATTATAAAAAAAACACTTCCTCTGCCTTAAGACTTCGCGGACCGCAAAAGACACATCAGCTGGGATATGCAAAATTTAATGACCGGAAATGATTGGTGGAAGGTTATTTTTCCGACCAAAAATTTAACCTAGATGGGCCAGATGATTATAATTATTATTTTCATCACCTGAGGAAAGAGTAGTGATTTTTAAACCGTCACCATAGCAAAAAAAAGGAGCCGGTCTCGTCTGGGGCTCAATATTATTGTATGGCGCTATAGACTTGGTAGTCCAAGATACAAAATGATTACGAAAACATACAAAGCCTTCCTGGAATCAGTATTCCCCAATATTATCGACCTTTTTATACCAATTCCATAGATTGTTCAGCAGGAAAACGTTCCCATACACACAGCCCGTGAGGAAAAATACCTAATTGGAAACCGAAACCTCCACTTGCTGCCTTGGCTACCATATTATCGGACCTTAACTACTTAAAAATGTGTGGGACTAGCTTACACGTATTCTCTGGTCTACTTGGAATCTTTTTATAAATCCTTAAAAGATAGAAGTTATTTTGAAGGCTGGTGGTTTTACACATTATAAAAATCCTATTAAAAGCTAAGAAACATAACAAAATATAAACACTTGCATTATTTTTTCATTTTTTTGATGTGCTCCTAATCTTAATGACCCGATTTATTTGCGCATATTCTTGAATTAATCAACAATTTTCCATGAAAGTTCCGTTAGCTAAATATCTCCATTACCCAAATTTTATATTTTATTGTTAACAAAATAGTCCCTCATTTAAAATAGTTGTTTTTTCTAATCCATCATGTAAGGGGAGAAATGACGATTTTATTTCTCGAAAATTTGAACTCATCGCGAGCTTTACCCAGAAAATGAACGGCTGGGCCCCAGTGGCACCAGTTGCAACCTCAAATTTGTACTTGTAATCTACAATCACAAATTTTGCATTTGAATTTGCTTTGCACCAACTTCAAATAAGTGAGATCACATATTTGTGATGCATAATTATTTTGTTATACTATGTGTCTGGAAGTAATTTCATCGCCGTCACTAAACATTGCTTATCGCGACATAATCATCTCATCCATTTGTGTTTGTTTTCTTATAAAACTTCAAGTTCAGCAACAATCTATAACAATTTCACAACTTGTCAAATTTGAAAACTTTTGACAGGTCAGTGTTTCAGTCTGTTTCATAATAATTCGAAGAGCTCTAATCACAAACTGATTAGAGGTTTTCGACGTGCTCAGACTCTGATCAGTGCTTTACTTTGAGCTTAAACAGAAAAACACCTTGTAATTCGATTTCTCTATAATTCTCTATCGCACAATTCCTAAAGGAGGAAAAGAAATGCAAAACGTATTTGATTCTGGGTGAGAATAAAGATTGAAATGTGTCTATATTTCATTTGTCTAGCCTGTCCATCTGATTGAGAAAATTCTAGAAATCTAAATCTGCGCAGTTGATGTTTTATTTACATTTGAAACATAATAATGTTGTAATTTTTCACTACCGTGGGATCTGTAACGTTCGGGATTAAAGAGTTTTGTAATTTAAAATATTTTCTGGTCTTTTTTTTAACATTGCTAGAATATTGTATTGTCAGATTTTTTGTTTATTTGTACACCATTTCACTTGTAATTATTTAATTTTATTTATTACAGCGAATTTATAAAAAAGATTGAACTTTAAAATTTCGCTGAAGCTTGCATTTTTCTATTCATTGAAAAATGTCTTTCCAAAATAAAATGTATCGTTTTGGAGGCTCACTCCTTATACTCATATCGATATCAGAAACTTAGTATGAATTGCATGATCTTTTAAGTCTATATTTACCTGTCAAACAAAATATGCAACCATTATTAAAATTCAAACGCAAATGCAATTTACGCAAAATTATTTAATTATCCATCTAAGGCCAAAGATAACGTCATAAGCGTGCTTATATTATCACCAACATTTTAAATAATCTAAATCTTCTCACGGAAACAGGATGCCTTCAAGTTTATACTTATATAAAAACGATAGACAATTGATAGACAAATCAATTTCATCAATTTAGTTAAATGCGCACATCCAATAAGTGGTTGATAAAAACTCTTATGTGCTTTTTTTATCATAAGAATTAAACTAAAAAACCCAAAAAATATCAATTTTACTGCCTCGTCCAATAGTGACTATGTATGTACCTACATTCTTGTGTACATAGTTTATTGAGTTGACTGTGCAGTTTTGTTTCATTTTGAAAAACCATTAGATTTCAAGATTTCAAAATAAAATCGAAAACATTTTAAAAGTAAAACAGAGAAAACAGATTCATTATCTAACGCGACGACAGTGTATTGAATTTCACGCGATTGATTCCGGATCAGGTAAATTAAGTAAATACCTTAATTAACTCTGTAGGTATCATAAATTTGATATATAAGCCCACTTGAGTCTTATCAAAATTATTATATTATTAGTATATTACCGGATTGGAAATTTTTTGTACCTCTGCCTTTTAAATTCACGCGTATGGTTCCGGATCAGTTTATTGCTCTTAATTCGTCACTCGCCGAGAACTTTAATCTCAGGACTGGGTTGCCATGTAATGGTTTTATGTATAAGATGTTTAAATGCACTCAAAATTCTTTGGAATTTTTAAAAACATCTTTACTTTATAAGGAAGGAACTTAAAATCTTCAATGTTGTTCGTATTTTTGCTGTATCGTTAATAATTTAGGAACTGATTAAGACTCGGTTAGTTCTTTGCTGTAAAATTTGTTAACCGATTTGTGTGCCCATATTCGTGTGAATTTTGTCATTCACGTCACAAAGTTCAAACGGAACTTTCTTGTTTTTGATATCTTACAACTTTTATAATTATAAACCAAGAACTTGAAAAACCATAACTGATCGTCATTCATTAAACTTTTTTGTGACTTTTATAAAGTTTTTTTTTTTAATAAATCCATTTGAGTCACAAAGGTATGGCAACCCTACTGAAATATTTGTCACACGTGAAAGGTTCCGGGACACTAAGTTACCTTTGTTTTTGCAATCGTAATGTTTATCTGGTAAATCCCACGAGTACGGTGCCGGATTGATATCTTTCAAATATTCACACGGAACTATAAAACACTGAATATATATACGAGTACCCTTTAGTAATAAAATGTGACGCTTTGATATCAAATTAGGAGGTGTGTTTAGCAAAAGATTACAAAGACTAGGTATACATTTTTTCGTTTTTGTTTTAAGTCAGATTTATTTCTGCTGCTGTTTATTTTGTCAAATAATGTTTATAAGTAATTGGAAAACAATTCCAATACAAGAAATATTTCCTACGAATTGATAGGTAAGGTTTTGATACATATTATTTATTACCTACTCTGGGAAAGTACAGAAGTTATGTTGTTATGCGCATTAAGCGTGGACTTGAAGAGTTCAAGGTTTGATACAATTAAATATTTTATTTTTATTGCATTTACTAATCGAAGATTTTTGATGCAATATACACGCGCTAGGGTGATAAGGAATTCTGCATTTAAAGGATTTTGAGTTCATAGTTCACTTGATAATACACATGGTTATGGTTGGTATAAGTTGGAAAGATATAACATTAAGGAGGCGTTAAGTTTTCAGAACAAATTAATAAACATTTAAGAAAGATCTATTGAAATTGTTTAAAGTTTACTTAAACTGGACTGGACATGATCGATGCGCAGTGTATGAATCAAATTATTCACAAAAGGGACAAATTTCTTTAAATTCGTTTAAAGCGGGTCTAGATAAAGATAACAACAATTCTAAGGATTTCTTATTGGTTAGTTAAATTTCAAAAATATTAATCACATTGAAATTTAACTGAAGGAGGCGTTGTCTCTCGACTTTTCATACTTACATTTTGTTTATTATGATTAAATTTTGCACAAATTACGGTAAACAAATTTTCACAAAGTTTAGTCTCATATGAATATGAACTGTTAAGTAAAAAAAATATAAGAGAAATGTTAAATGTATAGTCTCTTATTAAAAATAACTCGAAGAATTTCTTTTCAATTTAAACTTCGTAACTAACGTCCACAGATTTTAACTTTTTATTTCCAAGAATAATATAAATCCTAAATGTCATGTCAAACGAAGCATTGGTTATCGGTGGATTTTTTTTTCTGCGATAACTTTTCGTCAGTTTGGTATGGAGCTATTTTCAATCAATTTAATTTAATGCAAAATTCCATTTTTTCTGACATTTTATTTCGAATAAATGGTGAACTAAAATACTTTGTTAAACATTTCAAGTATTCAACAATTGCTAAATTTTAATAGAGGGACAACTCATAAAATATAATGAAATAAACGAACTTCTAATAAACATTTAAGTTGCATTGTCAAAATTTCAATTATAGCCATTTTATAGCACAATTTCATTGTAAAATGTTAAGGAACAGTGAGATGCTAAATAATAAGAATCATCTTTATGTTTATTTATTTAATCAAACATTTAACTAAATCATTTAAAATTTGTCATAAAGTTATTCTTAAATATTTTTTTTTAAATTTATGAGTTCTGATTTTCTGACGCTTAAAATTAATAGGTCCGTTCTTCAGATTAAGTCTGTTTCTTTTACGAACTGTTGACATTTTCAGTTGCACCATTTTAAATAATAGTGTGTGAATATTTTATTATTTAGCAAAGGATTGAAATAGCTGGTAATTTACTTATCTTACTTATATAGTTATCTATGCCCTTGACAATTAGAAAATTTAAATCTAAGATTTAAACCTAAGGTTTAAACCTAGATTAGTTTATATCTTGTGTAGCATACTATTCCAAAATAGTCAGTAAACTTTTCTATCGCACTATGCCTAACTGCAAGCATTTGTTATTTACTTATATCAATGTACATAGAAATCATTGTTTAAAATTATGGTTGGGCCTTATGATCGAATGATTGAACCGAAAGTTATTCTTTTTTTAGTTCTCGTTATCGATGTAAAGCTTTGTCAGATCATTAAATAAATATCCTTCCAGCGAAACAAGTCGTTCTTTATTAATCTGTCTTACAAAGTCCCCTACACTTGAACTCAGTAAACATGTTAAAACTTAAAATCTCCTGACGAACTGAAATTTTTCAAACTAAATTTTGTTGTTTTTTTTTCAAACTTTTAACTTTTCGGTAAGTTTTGACTGAATTCCGAGTTCAAAAGCTAAAATTCAATTTGTAGACGAATCATATAATCATCGATTAAGGTTGCATAATTTCATTATACTTATTCGATCATAAACTATGATCAACCCAAAAACAATAAATGTAATAAGTATTTACTTGTACATATTAATCTTAAGTAACATAGAAAAAATTGGTTTGAGTTGTCGAATTTAATAAAAAGCTTCATTTTGTATGGTTGAAGGAAAAAATTAATAAAATATGTATGAAAATAAAAATATTTTACGGTTTCATAACAATCGTTGTACATCGTACATGGAGAACATTATTCCATAATTCTCAAAACTAAATATTTAAAGCTGTATTCATAATTAAGGCTCATAAACACCTTTAAGTGTACTAAATTCGAAATTAGTAATTTTGTGTTTTTTATGTTGTAATTCAGCACCTTAAAGTTTACTTTAAAAAAAAGAACACTAAGTTGTATTTAAGTCTTCTCTGGTTGACGCCTCCATAATTTTGACTGCCAAATTTAATAACCAAACTTAAATTACTTAACAAGCGCTTTAATCCCATTTTTCTATTTTTTTGTCGTTTCTTCAACTTGAGAAAGTCTCCTAACTTTTTAGGTATTAATCTCTTTATTTTTCGACTTACTTAAAGTCTATCCAGAAATGACAGAGATTTTAAAAATTAATTTTGAGAACATTAGAAGCCTAAGATGACCAGGGTCATTTGCTTTACAAATTACGTTTCACCAAACTCAAATTTGCAAAGTCAAAGTCTTTTCTGAAAAATTAAAAGTGTTGTTGCTTTGCAAAGTATTTGTTCTTTTTGATTCACCAAAAACTAAACTTCGCAAATTATATTTAGAACTTTGAAAGTTTTTTCAGTTATATGTATAGAGCATTTTTTTTTTTTTGCAAAAAAGTTTTGAAAACTTGTCGAAAACAAATAAAAACATGAATATACGAGTATGAACAGATTTAAAAATGAAGATGGAAGAATATTTTGAGTTTTAGAGATAACGTCTAATTTCGAAAAGGTTTTTTAATCCATCGACATCGTAGCCAGACTTCAATGGAATTTGACTGATTACAAATTTTCTTTACAAAAGCTGTGGTAAATAAAACGAAGAAGTTAAAAAAGTGAGTGAGTAAAAGAGAGTATTCTATTAACGAAAAGTACCATAGAATTTGTTTTGTCTAAAATTATAGATAAACTACAATTCGATAGCCAAATTAATTATTATTTCACATTGGTAAAACACTTTTTCTTTTTAACTTCCCATAGGAAGGTATTGTAATGGGTCATTTTTGACATTTCTCGACGTTTCAAGGTCCCTAGAGTCGAAATAAAAGATTTTTAGAAAGATGTCTGTGCGTGTGTACGTACGTACGCTTGTACGTCCGTACGTTCGCGACGTTTTTTCGTTGTCCAAAGCTCAAGAACCAGAAAAGATATCGCCTTCAAATAAATTTAGTTACACAGATAAAAAAGCAGAAAGATGCAGAAAGGGCTCTTAAGAAAATTGCTAGGGCGGTTTTTTGACCATAGCACTCTAAAAAAAAGTGAACATTTTGGGTAGTCCTAAACATCTCATGAACCAATGACGCTTGTTTGTAACGTGATACCAATCAAAAAAAAAATTGAAAAAAATCTAATTAACGGTTTTTGTTTACAAATCAAAAAAAAACTGAAAAAAAAGTTGTCAGCTCGAAACACAAAATGATTTTATCTCCAAAACAATTTTGTGCAACGAAAAATAAAGTTTTTAACATATGGTAAAATGTTGAGAAAAATTAAATTGACAGTTTTTTTTACAAAAAATAAAAACCTAAACCCAAAAATTTTTTAAAAGTTGGAAAAAATTGAATTTCGACTCAAATATCTTTTAAAAACTTGAAGATCATGACTTTCAGCTTATTTTAAATTACAAATTTGGTAACAATTGATGTTCTGCTCTTGATATCTCTCAAATTAATTTCATTCATCCAATTTGTAAAAATTTAAGAAATGCTACTAAAATTGGTAAAAATTTGTTTTCGACTGAAAATCTGTTTAACAAAATTATTTCTTTATATGAAAAATATTGGTGGTAATTTTGAAATTTGTAAGAATAATTCAACTGATTTTTTAACCCCACACGAAAACCTTCAAACTTTTAAGCAAGACAATCAGTGTGGGTCGCATCCCAGCCTCTTTTTAGTTTTCAAATAAAGAATGAAAAATTGGAAATTGAACGATTTTTTGACTTGGCAAATTTCGTGAGTCACTTAACTTTCCTGGATAGGATTATTGTACTAAATTAGTAAATAAAGAGTCCTAAAATCCCGCATTATTAAAATTTCGAATTTCTATCTGCTTCATGGATCTAAATAGTTTTATATTTTCTACGAAAAATTCTATGCTTTTATGTGTTACATAATACTTATACGATGGTAAAAGACTTGGTTTACACCATAAAGACAAGAAATCTTTAGAAAATCACCCTAAGTAAACACTTTCAAGAACTTCAACAAAATTGTTAATACATCTTTTTCCTTCTTAAAACCAGTAATATTGATATTTGAAATATTTTTTTTTCCTTAACTCTATATAAATTGTCTTCATAATAAATGGAAGTAAGAAAAGCTATTTTCAGTAAAACTATGTAAAGGAACCTTAATTTAAATCTCATTTGGGTACTTGGTTAGTTTCAAAAAATTAGACACTCCTTTTTATGAAGGTCCCTCAATTTGTATCAACTAAAACAATTCCGAAAAGGATTGGATGAAAGTTCTAAGTAAATATGTTAAGCTCTTGGTTCTTCATTACGTATTCTCTTACGTTAATTTTACCTATCTTTAGAAAGTTTAGTTATTTTTAAATCCTAGACACACAAAAAATATGAATAGCTAGCATCATTTTATTGTTCGAAACTTTCCTACAGTAATTTATAATTATTTCTGTCTCAGCGTCAGCACTTGAAAATAGCTTCACGCACATAGTGCCGGATCATCTATAAAGTTCAAATATAGAAATAAAGGGACTCATAAAGCTCACGAGAACAGTTCCGGATCAGCTTTGTTTGTTATTGTTATTAAATCGTTAAATATGGTTACCACATTTAGAAAAACTGACTAAAGTATGCATTTTGCTTGTTTGTATACTTTGTTCGAAGATGAATTTTGAAAACTGTCCTTAAACTCAAATTTACAGTATACTCAAATTCAAATCTAAATATTCTGTAAACTATAAAAGGATTCTTAAATTAATATTTAAAGTACTAATTTTCAATTTCTTGTACAAACTTTTTAAAGAATTGTCAAGTTAGTTTTGTATCTTAACAACTGTCAAAACTCTCTTTTTCATTAACACAATAGAAATGTAGCTATAAGAAACTATTGTTAACAGATCCTTAAGTTATAAATATTTTCAATTTCTTCACATTTCCTAAATCCATTAAACTTATTAATCGTTGGTAACCATATTATTTTGACTCACGTGAATGGTTCCGGATCAGTAAATTGTACTTATGTACCTTTGTTTTGAAATTTAAACCAAAATCTCCTAGAATTAGATTAACATTAAGTCAATAATAAACCTATCTAGAATCTTGATAATTATGCCTTATGTAGGTTCAAAGACGGCAACGACGACGACAACCGACCGAGTTATAACAGTAAAGTACAGTAAAATGACGTATTTTGAATAAATAAGGAGGTGTGTTAATTATCATAAGCAAATGACTTTATTAATCTTTGAAATTATTTTTCCATATCATTATAAAGAACAGATGGAAATGTTCTGTTACAAAACAAAACCATATAAGAATTATGAGTCCTATAACCAAGAATATTAATAATTTTATTTTGAAAAGATTTTCACATTAGATTTTCATATAAGCACTATTTTTACTGCAATGATTTGAATATTTGTAGGAATAGAAACTGTGTACTAAGATTATGCTTTATGTAAGATTTATCATCTTGTTTTTCCAATAGTAATGTGGCTATTCTGATGCTTACTTACTTAGGCACTCAGTTAAGTCAGTTGGGAACCTCTTAAGGGGCTTAGC
Organism: Eupeodes corollae; assembly: GCF_945859685.1. Classification (NCBI taxonomy): domain Eukaryota; kingdom Metazoa; phylum Arthropoda; class Insecta; order Diptera; family Syrphidae; genus Eupeodes; species Eupeodes corollae. Next base: position 263,834,453 of record NC_079147.1, on the reverse strand, counting down.
GATTCTACTACGCCCACGCGCCATTGTGTACGGTTTCCGGAGATGTGTTTCAGTTCCCTCCAACTTTTGCCTAGTGACGCTGATTCTGCCTCGACTGTGCTTCTCTGTCGTCCAGCCCTTCTTCCTTCTTGTGTGAGCGGATTCCAGTGCATTACTTGGCCTGCAATGCAGTCGTTACCTTTTCGAAGCGCATGTCCAATCCATTGCCACTTACGCCTTCGTACTATAGAGTCTATAGGTTCCTGGCCTGTCCTTCTATGAAGGACCTCATTTGATATACGGTTTAGCCAGAAAATCTTTAGGATGTTACGAAGACATCTTTTCACGAAGGTTTTCAGCTTTCTTGTTATGGCTGAACTAACCTACCAAGTTCATAAAGCAGCACAGATTCGACATTTGTGCGAAATAGTCGTAGCTTCGTTCTTAAGCTGATAGAGTTATTGCTCCAAATTTCCGACAACATACCGAACGCCACTTTTGCTTTGCCCATGCGGCAGATGACGTCTTATTCGGTTCTGACTTCGATGGAGGGATACTTCCAAGGTATTGAAAGCTCTCCACTTTTTTCCACCGGTTGCTAGGAAATATTTATTTGAGAGGATGGTCGAGTTCTGAGGCTGATCATTATTGTTTTGCCGGAATTCATTTTCAGCCCCAAAACTTGTGCTTCTCTCTCCACACTTGTTGTCATTTGATGGAGATCCATGATCCTATGAGAGATCAAACAAACATCGTCCGCGTAATCCAAGTGCTTTAAATAGGATGTCAAAGTCCATTGGATCCCTCCGCTACCTGACAAAGCTGAGCGCAGTCAATCGCTTATCACCAACAAAAACAATATTGGCGATAGAATACAGCCCTGTCTGATTACGCTACGGATTTCAAAATCATTTGACAACCTTGCTTTAAAGCTTACCAGATATCTTCCTGTTAACGCTATCAAAGGCCTTCTCAAAGTCGATGAACAGCAGGTGTAGTTATGATCGATATTCAACGCATTGTTTTATAATGATCAGCAGGGTGTTGATATGATCAATACAGGAGGAACTAGTGCGGAATCCTGCTTTTTTGGCATCGAGTGTGGCCTCAAGGTGATCTTTGATACGTTCCAGTATGACTATTTTGGCAACGGCAGGTAGAACGCAAATTCCTTTAAAGTTTGCGCACTTTGTTAAATCAAAAATCAAAAAAACAAACTAAGGGACTTCTTTCACTTGACTAAAGCGGCCCATAAATAAAATTCACTATCTCATGGGTGTATAGAACTTACAAATATGAAGAGGGCAATTATTTCTAACAACAATTTAACGACGAGCTTGAAACTACAGTGAATTTTAAATTTGTTCAGAATCTAGAAAACTGCATTTTGCTATCAACTGATGCTTTTGAACATTTCCGCAAATTGTGACAGAAAAAATTGCTGAAAAATTAGTTTTGGGAAAAAGCTAAAAGTTTCAGGAAATATTTCAAACGCAATTTTCGAGATACTTACTTCAGAAATAAATGGGAATTAATTTCAACTTTAAAGGAAACCTTAACCACACACATTTCTTCATAATAAGATTCCCACAAAACAAGATAACTAAGGCCACTTTATGAAAGGACCTAGTTCCCATTGAGTGAACTTAGTCCCTGTGGACTTATTTCCCTCTACCTATTGTGTTTGACATTCTACTGTAGAATAATGAAGTTTAATAATTTAACTTGAGATACTTCAATTTCAATTTAGTTGAGTGAGTTTCAATCGTGGTTCAAAGTTTCGTTAAACCACGGTAAGAGACGAGAGAAATGTTGTTCCCATTAAACAATTAATCATATATTCACGAGTAATTTAATTTAATATTTAAATTTTTAATTTTTAATAAGTTGCGTGCTTTGATATATTTGAAATATCTACCTTCCTCAATTTATTTACTATTTTGTAGTTTTAGATCACATACTGATCCAAATCATTATATTTAGCACAATTGGTCTCAATTTATTTCACGTAAACTAAACACAATATCATGTTAAATCGCTGCTGGTGTGTCATTAGGAACTGATTTATTATCGAATGTTTTAAAATTCCTCACAATATAATTAAACATTTTCTGAAGTTTTCTTACACTGTAGACATTTCCCAGAAAACCATTCAAAGAATATAAAAACTGCTGTAGCGTAGTTTAAAGTTTCTCAAAAATATATATTGGTGAAAAGTACTATTGTAAAATTGGTAATTAACAGATCAATATCGCTTATACCAATCATGGCAAAAGTTTTTGAAAAATTGCTACTGAAAAGGATCATCAAAACAATAGAAGAAAGAAGGCTTTTTTTGAACCATATCGGTTTAGATTAGATATAAACATTTCACTAAAGACCACGTACATCAAATTGCAGATGTCGTTTAAAAGGCACTTGAGGAAAAACAAGTATGATTAGCTATATTTTAAGATGTTTCTTAAGTCTTTGAAAGGGTTTGACACTTGGGACTTGAGTACAATCTGCTTAGGGAACTTTAAAGGTAGTACTACGAAATACTGAAATCATGTAGCAGAATCGACTCTTTAGATTATGGTACGACCAAAATTACTAGGAACTAAGGAAACTAGAAGCCGGTGTACCGCAAGGAAGTATCTTTTACCAACAAGGGACATTCACGGAAAACTCTTCTGATTATACTGCAATATTTGGGCTAGATAGAATCGATCAAATTAGTTAGAAGCAAAATTGGGGTATCAAACCAAATAAAATAAAATCGGTGGGACAAATTTTAACAACAAAAACATCAATAATATTTTCATCTCTTTAACCAATACAGAAGTACCTTACAGTACCCATAGTGCCAAATAAATGACTTTAAGAAAAAAAGAAGTGGTTAAAAGACATACTGTATTACAGAATCAGCGACTGCAAAGTTATATCAACTCCGATACCGTCCGAGACCGTCTTGAATGTAAAATACAATGTTCGGAAATTAAGAAGAACCAAGGCTCGGTTTGATTAGGTTTAAAAAGCTGTCCGTGATGGAGTGACCATTGTTAGCCCAGTTGAATGTACCATTTTGATACCACATCAATCTTGAGGCTTTCTTTTAAGCTTAATAAAACCAGTTTGAGTCCTTTACGAAAAGTAAATGTAAATATGATTTAAACCGTTCAGATCGTTATAGGAGAACAATGAATCTCCTTAGAAAGTCTTGCGTTTTTGAGTTATTGTGTTTTGCATTAGCAACAATTTATATTTTTCGATTGTTATGCCAGAATTAGCCAAACGTGATTTAATTGTACCATTTCTGTGGAGTTCGTCTGCCTTACAATTTCCTGGAATATCTACATATACAGTTTTTCAATATTTTGTTAAACCTCCTTTTGCTTTAATAAGAGCCTTAATTCGGCGCGGAATACTGCCGATGCATGATTTGACTGTTTCCTGCATTTGTGTGTGGTGATTCCATCATCATTCCATCTTCATCATCTCCCACACGTTCTCAATTGGGTTAATATCAGGACTGTTTCCAGCAGGCCAACAGAGTGATGTTTTTCTTCCCTCAAATAAGTTTTTAAGGACCGGGCTATGTAGCATGGAGCTTCATCTTGCATAAAAATGTAACCATACATCCATCCTTGAACGTTAAAAATATTGCGTATAATCAAATAATTATAATAATTCTGCAGTGCGTCTGATAATATGGCCAGGGACTGTATGGGACTGTTGATATCACGTTTTCTTTAAGCCAGGACACTACTTTTATTGACAAAAATTCCGCCTTTAACAAGATACTTTGGTTAAATAGGCGGAGACTTAATTTCAGTTTAGAGTACACACCTCCGCAAAGCCCTAAATTTAGTATTTGAGTGGAATGACTCGTCTTCCAGGAATGCCCTATCCTCCAACAAAGATCTGGAAGGTATAGAAATCTTGAAGCTTCTGTCGAATTGCAGTTTTGGGATGGTGTAATCTTTGTGCCTTAGAATTGACTCTAAATACTTAAGAATTACGGATAGGCCAATGTTGTTTTTATCCCGCTGCGATGAAGCTTTGAGGCGAATAGCAAAGCTTGCAGCTAGCTGATGGACTAAGATCTATAGGCAGTTATTACACTACTTCTCTAAATTGAATTATTAATAAAGAACCGTTGGTTTTACTGCGGTACCGATTTGTTACTTGTTCTACATATGTGATGATTGAAATCAGCCATTTACTTTCCCTGATTTGGATTGCGACTTTGCTTAATCTCTTTAAAAAAATATACTCACGAACCGCATTGGTAACTTTACAAGCAAGTTACCACTCAGTGAACTCCGGAAAGTATGCAAACCATTGAAACAAATCTTTTTCCATAGCTCGAGATATAAAATATTGATAACTCTTTATTTTGTTGGGAACTTTTCGTCCTTCGTTATTAACTATTCTTAACTATCCCTAATAATCCTTAACTATCATTCATATGCTTACTTTTCCGACATGGAATATTTATTTTTAGTTTCTTAGTTTTTGTAATAAAGTGTTCATTTCGTTTCTTATCTCTTGAAAAAAAAGTATGGAGTCGATAAAATTTTGCATTCCTTAGAATATTTAATTATGCTTATAAAATTCTACATTTTGAAATTTTACTTTTTTAAAATTCACCTGCTCGAAAATCAGTCAAATAAAAGTTTAAGCTATTTTTGTCTATACATATTTTATTATTCGAAAATGTTTGTAAACATTGTTTTGGAATGTTGGCGTTTAAACAGTCTTGTTATTTAAAATAAAAAATAAAACAATTCCCAGATACTTTTATTCAACTGCTCGTTTTGTATTTTTTTGCGTGAATTTAAAAAAATTTATTGTTCTCAATATAAACTTCAATAGATTTGAAAATTAGAATTACAAAACAGAAGAAGTCAATTTATCATCTAACATTTCTTCGGTTTGGGAAACATTGATCCTACTTGATTTTAAAAATATACATTAAATAAAAAAAATGTAAGCTGCGAAATACTATTGTATTCATATTCATTATAGTAAAGTCATCTAAATTTGAACACAGTGTTATATAATTTTCGATATTTATTTTCATTCAAAAACATCAGTAAATGCAATGTATGTAATCACTTCTCAAGTAAAATATTGTTTTAGGTCTATCAAAACCATTAAAATCATTCATTATTGGAACCGTATAAGCGCCCATATTTGGAAAAGCTAAAAGATCTCCTTCTTCTAGATTGGGAAGACGTACACTTTCGAGAATCTTTAAAAACCAAAACAAAAAGAATTGGAAAAATTGAAATTTAAAATCATAATAATTGTAAATTTGAAACTAACCTTATCACATCCATCACAAGTTGGTCCCCAAATAAAGCTATCGAATAGTTCACTTTTTTCGTCCTTAAAGAAAATTATAAACAATATTATAAATATTAAAAACAATTGCTTAAACTTATATAAAATTGTGAGCCTTAAAAGTCTACGTCATGTAGTATCCACATTTCTAGACTTTGACGTTTTAGAAAAACTACTTTGTCGAACGTTTTTTTTTTGAAGCGAATTTTCCTTGGCCATTTCTTGTTTAGTTTTGAATTATGTTCCAAGATTCTTTTTTTTTAATTTTAAAACGAGTTTAGGATTGTTGAAAAATAGTGAATATTACGTTAAAATTAAAAACTTAGAACCATTTTTAGAACAATAATTTTTCTTATGTTATAGCTACCAACCAAAATAAAATTATACACACGTACCTTAAAATGAATAGCTTCAATTAGCAGATCTTCATACAAAGTACAACTGAAAGTTCCAAAAACTCCATCATTCACATAATACATTGTCTTTTCATGTTTTCCATCATCGGCTCTAATTTCACGTTTTGCATATACTTTCGATACATTGGTGTAGGCGGTGTGCACGAAAAATCTTCCTGGTTCTGCAATAACATCCACATCGATACCAGCAAAATATTTAGCTAATGCTTTATTTACTATTTCTGCTATCTATTAAAATTAAAACGAAATAAATATTAAATATTATACAAATTACTAAAATTTAAATATTTTACATTTGCAAACATAACATCATCATCACCAGGAAATCCACCTCCAATATCCAAAACTTTTAAATTATGATCAATAAACTTTCCGAATTTATATAAACTGCTACCGGTTGAAATGGCTCTTTCATAAGCCTCTAATTCCAGACAACCAGAACCAACGTGGAAACTTAATCCAATCATCTGGAAAAAAATAATACATTTGGGAATAAATGTATGGCTTATGCTTAAAAATACTTGAACAAAATTTAATCCATAGTATGGAAAAGATCAAAGCTTCTTAAAACAAAAACAAGTAGTTCAAAATCACACATTTTAAATGTTTAAACTTAAGCTGAGTACAGACGATTATAAGCGCAAAGATCTGAAAATCCTGTAAATTTAAAATATTGTAAAAATATTCACAAAAAACGTCACTGCCAGCCATTTGCAGACGATGACGTTTGAAATTGTTAGATTTTTGACATTTACGTATTGCCATATAAAATAAATCTTTTATGCGGACGCAAAACTGAATCACCTAGACACCTGATTATAAAAACACATGTCATGCCTTGAGATGCAAAGTGACATAAGCCAAAACAATTTATCTTGTTAAAATCGGTTTTATGCTATAAAATTACAGAAATAATTCTCTTAAAGAAATTGTTTAAACTATTGCTTCTTAAAACAATACATTTTGTAGGCTAAGGTGAGTTTAATTACAAGAAATTAAATTTGGAATCTGTCACTTTGCTTTTAGGGGAACGATATTATAATCATGTCTTATCTCTAAATATGTATAAATAATATTTTATTTCATCATTCTTCTGTACCCTTGTCCATTGACCATAACTCGACGGTCAGTTTCATCAGAAGTTAAATAGACCCAATAATACTTTTAATATCAAAAGTGTTTATTCTGACTTTCAAACTGAAAATGTATATTGATTTGATAACTGCCTCAACCTTTTAAGTATCAGTGATTCGTCAAGTAAAAAAAAATATAACTTTTCCAAAAGTGCGCGTAGTATAGAGAAATATTTTTACAATATTTCAGAAACGTTTTGGAGGCATTTTAGAAACGTTTAAGCAACTTTCAGAAACAGAGAATGGCAACTAGAATTTCAACCTATCGGATAAAAATGGATGAAATAAAAAAAATTTGTGGATTACTTGACAAACATTTTTAAAATAAAACCAAATAATCAGATCATTTTCCTCAAATTTGAGAATATTTATGAAATGTGTCTGCAAATTTTTTTAAGCAAATGAGAAACATTTCAAAAGGACACAACATAAAACTATTACTTTTGAATCCATATTGACATCTTTCATTGAAAATAGTTTGTGTGTTATTTGTGGGGATAAAATAACAAAATAACTATATAAATAAACACTACAACAAGCTTCACGAAATAGCTTCAGCTTTATATCTGACTCACAAATTTGTTAAACCAAAAATCAAGTCTATCAAATTATTTTGCAATCGTCAAAGTGTGATTGAGATGTCAGCTATGTGTTTAAAATCCATAAAATTATCATCGCGAAATTATACAGAGGCGGCACCTAGTGGCTACGAAGACATTAGCTATTTCAGTTTTTTTTTCATTTACCTTTTGTATACAAAACTTCTAGCGCAATCTTGTGTCTACGGTGAACATGATAATACAATAGATTTTATATACAAAGATGAAAATGAATACAAAGGTGGAGCATGCCTGGTGACAACCTTGTTCTCTAATGTACATATTGGCTGCGTTCAATCTCGGACTGGTAGGGTATCCGGATACCTTTTTGTTAGTGTTTTATGTGTAAAATAACAGGTGATCAAAAACAGCTGAGATGTCAAAAAAACCAAGAATTCTGGGGTATGCAGGTACATATCTGACAGAAAAGCTCATTCAACACATGGATAAATTTCAAAGAACTTGAATTGATTTCAGCTTTTTGTGTTTGTTGGTAAACAAAAAGATACAAAATTTTAGTTGAAGTTGTATGTAATGAACGATGAAGAAGCTATTTGCCTCCGAATTTTAGAAGGTAATTATTATCTATTTTTTTTAACTTCAAAATTTAATAGTTTTGTTCTCGTTTGGAGATGATAAACAGTTTTTTTCCAAGTTAAAAGTTCTTTTATTTTGCTGCACTTTGTGCAAGAGATCCTAATAATTTGAAATCGTTAAAAATCATTTCATTAAAGTTATCAAGACTAGTTTGTTCACATTTTTTTGGCAATTCTACTTGATGGTGCCCCCTGAATGGTTTTTAAAGAAGCGTTGGATAACCGATATATCATGCAACAAAAGTTCTTGCGTTGATCCCACCATTAAGCTAAAGCTTTATCTACTGTGAACAAACCAACTCAAAATCTTATCACAAAGGAACTTCGGAAATGGGATCGAAATTCTTCCAAACTATATCTATAGGTATTGTCATTTCATAATAGTCCTCGTTCCTGTTAGATAGTTTTCTATTAAACGTAAATCGTTCAAAACCGAACATTTTGCAAGTAAATTTTAAAGAGGAAATTCAACAAAGATAACAGATTAAGGTTATCTCTTATTTATTAAATTGTTACGAACCTATCATTTCATCATCGTCCGACGAATCAGTTGAATTACCTTTTAAATGTTTTATCTTACAACAATTTTGACTTCGAAGCTTAAATGTTTTTTTTTGCTTTTTGTGAACAGCTGAAAGTTGTTTTATTTTTTGACAGCTATCACAATACAACTATCCAACTGGTTCATCAAGGTATCTAAAAATCCACCTATCCAAGATATCCTATCCAACACGAGATTGAACGCAGCCATTAAGTCCGTTTATTACCATCCCTGGACTGTCACTTGTCAGCTGTCAAATTGATTTGTTTTGTTGTGATCAAAAACACTCTAATTACACTTTTTCAAATCTTGCATACATTTTGATTGGTACATTTCAGTCGTCAAGCTGCCTCTAAATGTCAAAAAATTGATTATAAAGGTTATGATACGCAACATAGAGACATTTTAAGTTAATGAATTTTAGGGGTTGCTTGGAGCCTAAATTATGCATAAATCTTTAAATCAAATAATTAAAGGTTCACTCAGCGTTAGATAAATCCTTTAACACCTCGTTACCATTGAACTCTTTAAAGATGTTCCACCGAATTGATATAAGATTCTAAATTCTATACTTACATTCATGTTAAGACTTTTAGTCAAAAGTATCAAAGCAGCTGCATTTTCATTTGCATCACAACCAAATTTATTTCCAAGTGGACTTAAAACCTTTTTAGCATCAGAACGAAATCGAAGAATAACACTTGATATAGAAGAAAAAATAATTTACTAATTAATAGAAGTCCAAATTACGAAGTATGTAAATACTCACTTTGATGTCGGATAATGTTTAAACATTTTATAAATTTCAAACTCATTATCCACAGTACTATCGGTAACGTTTTTGGACTTTGCATGTTTTATAAACGATTTCGATTTCATTGGATTTGCATAAATAATTCGATTGGGATGAACTCCAATTTTAAGAACCTTCTCGATTTCATTCTTGGAAGCACAATCAAATCCTGCACCCAAAGATGACATAATTTTCAACACTGGACTTTCATCGTTGCATTTGATAGCTTTAAAAGAAAAACAAAAATCATATTCTTATAAGTGTTGTTTTCTATTGTTTACAAATATTTGTATATGAAGGTACCATAGTAGGGCTTAATTTGTGGAAAATGTTTCTCCCAGATTTCAAATTTTTTAATAATATTTGTCAAATCACACAAATTTACTGCATCATCTTGTTCGCTAAGTTTCAATCTTTTAATTTCTGATTTAAGATCAATTTTCTCACGATTGTAAATTATAATTTTCTCAGATTCTTTGGAACACATTTTGGAAAAATAAACAAAAATTAAACTAATAACAAACCAAAGAAAATTGACACAAAAACAGAATGAAAAAGAAATTCAAATAACTTAACGAAAAATAATGCCCCGATAATTTTTGTCCAGAGTTATACTACTTTGTCCTCAATTCAAATCCAAATGAAATGAATTAAAATACCTACATGAGGAAATTTCCTAATTCAGTTCATATCGACGCGACTCATGACGTTTTAATTGGCTTTGAGATAAGATTAAATCAGTTTCATTATGTATAAGTAGTTTAATTTTTTAACTTAAGGCTTATGAAAACAGGGTGGAATGAAAGGTATGTGAATAAGGCATTTGAGTTTATCACTGTTGATTAATAAGTAATTTTCTAAATCCATACGACTTCGGATTTTCTGACATTTCAAAATATTGGACTTGTTTGATTTGTTGTTTTCTATCGCGAGCTATCACATTTTCAAATAAATGTTGGTATTATGAAACTCTAAACAACAAAAGGCCTAAGCTTTTATAATGAATTGTTTAAAATTATTCGTCAATTATTGTTTAATACGGATATCGATTTCTAGAACCAGTATTTTAAAGACTTAAAACATACTGTAGTACCCGTGGCATGAGGGTTAGTGCGTTGGACTGTCATGCAAGGGGTCTTGGGTTCAATCCCTGCCTGTGTCTGGCTCTTGCGAGAAATTGACAAACCCTTCAAGAGTAATTCTTGTCATTCAAAAGTGCTTTCTCAAACTAGCCGGTCGGATTCGGCCTAAAGTTGTAGGTCCCTTCCATTCCTGACAACAGTACTCGCACGCAGAAATGGTTGAGAGTTGTAAATCACTAGGCCCTGGTTCACAACGGATTGTAGCGCCATACAATTTAATTTAATTTAAAACGTAAATATTGATTTCGTATTTGTCAAAGTAAGGTTCATAGCTATGCACATTGTATTACCCTATAGCACTCTTTGACACCAATGCCAAACCTTTTAGTTTCATTTGAGATTTGTACTCGTATCAAATATTTTGATATATCTTTATAGACTTGAAGTTATCGTTACTGGTCAATTTTTTTGTGTATTTGTTTCAGTGAACTTTTTTTTAAGTTTTATATTCGGTATCTAAAATTTACGACCCCTATGGGTTATAAACTAACTAAACATACTAAACATAATACTGAAGGTTATTGACAGTAGTTTAGTATATTGAAATTGTAGACAAAAATGTGAAAAAGTTGAAATATAAAATTAAAATATCAATGTATTATGCTGAATTCTAACGACATATGAGTCTTGTGCTAACCCTGAGACGAATTATATATACTAATTAAAAAAAAAATGTTTTCATTGAAACGTGATGGATGATGACAATTCGTCAATCCAAGCAAAAACATTACTTTCAAGGGATCTCAATTATTTTCATTTAATATGAATGTAGATCGCAGAAATTCATTTGCACCATTGCAAAGTATAATGGACCACTATGAAGGTGTCCAAAAAAAATGCAATGTTACTTCCAATGTAAAAAAGCCAGAATCTATTCCACCAATAGTGATTCTAAAAACTAAAAGTGAAGTGATAAGATTATTACTACGATCAATCCAAATCGAAGGCTATGTTCTTAAAAATATCTCTTTGGGGCAAAAAAGTAATGTGTCTTTCACTTGAATCATATGACAAAACTTTAATTGAACTCAAAAAGAAAAAATATGAGTTGAAGGTAGTGCTTTCGGGTCTCGTTCTTTACCTAAGTGAAACACTTAAGAATGAACTAATTTCTCGAGGTATCCAATGTACCACGTAAAACCTATCACTGTGCAAATATTTACTAATTATGAAAGTTACAAATATATAATTTATATTGAACGTGGTTCAATTAAGCTAAGTGATCTTAAAAACCAACATCCAACCATCTTTAAAATGATAGTCAAATGGGACTACAAAAGACACTATCCAAACAAAGTTACCTACTCAATGCTATAAATGCTAGATGTTCGGCCATGGAGAGAAACATTGCAATGTTAAAACGTTTTGTCTCAACCTGACATCAGTAAATGTGCAAATTGTAATGGAGATCATAAGGCTGACGATCCAATTTGTAAAATGAGGTCAACTTTCTTCGAAATTAGAAAACAAATTGCAAATCGAAACAACTCTAAACCACATAATTTACACAAGATCGGCTCAGTCTCTCAAACAAATCATCCAATTTTTTCTTTGAGTGACTATCCTGCTCTTCCAACGGACCAACATAAAAACAAAGCTAGAAACTTAATCTATGTACATTTAAAGCTCACTTATTTAATGTTATAACTATGTTAGCATTAAAATATGCATACAAGCAAAATGTTTAATAAGAACCTTAAGATAATAACTTGGAAGGCAAGAGGCATTCGCAAAAAAAAAAATAGAATTGTTTGATTTCTTGATGCGCAATGTTGACATAGCTTTGCTTACAGAAACATGGCTTAAGTCTGAAATAAATTCAACTCATATAAATTACAACTGCTATAGACGTGATAGGGAAAGTGACATGGGAGGAGGAGTAGCAGTTTTGGCAAAAAATGAAATTTGTCAACAAATAGTAGGAACATTGAACTTAGAAATTATTGAATGTGTTGGGATAAGGGTAGGAATAAGCAAAAGTATATCCCTTGATATATGTTCCGTTTATTTTCCTGGTAAAAAATACTAATTCAGAAAGAAAAATCATGTTTAAAAAAGATATTTTAAAGCTGATACTTATCGAAGGTTATGTGTTGATAGGGGGCGATCTTAACTCCAGACATCAGTCGTGGAACTGCTTAAGGGCAAATTCTTGGGGTAATATTTTGAACGATATTATGACTACGATTAGGTTAGGTAAGGTTATAGTGGCTGTCCAAGATGGAAACGGACACACTTAGGCATGAATCTTGAGGCTTCCTTCTAAGCTCAATGGAACCAGTTAGAGTCCCTTACGAAACGTGAGAGGCTGATTATACCGATATGATTTAGATCGTTTAGATCGTTAAAGAAGAATTCTCCTAATTAATTCTTGGGTTTTCGAGCTAAAGCAGGGCATGTGCAGAGAAGATGAAGAACCGTTTCTTCCTCTTCCTCGTCCATACAGCTTCTGCAAAAGTCATTTGAGAATACGTCAGTCTCGTGGCGTGCTTTGCTATTAGACAGTGTCCGGTTATGACACCTATTATCGAGCTTATATGCGATCTGCTTAGAGAGAGCAAGCACCTTGAACGTTTTAAATCCAGTGTTGGCCAGATGTTTTTTGTGGCTTGACACGTGGTGATGTTGGTCCACCTGGTGCCTGCCCTCTTCACAGCGTCTTGCATTAGTAGCAGTTTACAAGTAGCGATTGGTAAGCCAGTACTTGCCAAACGTGGTAGGATGGGCTGTACTGTATACCGTTCCTGGCGAGTTCATCTGCCTTACAGTTTCCTGGAATGTCTCTATGGCCCGGCACCCAGCAAAGGTGAATATTAAACTGTTGCGCCATCTCCATTAGAGATGATCGACAGTTATGGACTGTTATAGAGTTTGTAGAGACAGAGTCCAGGGATTTGATAGCGGCCTGGCTGTCGGAGAAAATACGGATATCAGATGTTGATATCACGTTTTCTTTGAGCCAAGACAAGACTTCCTTAATCGCCAAAAGTTCCGCCTGGAACACGCTACAATGATTGGGAAGGCGGAATGAGAGACTTAATTTCAGTCGTTCAGAGTACACACCACCACAAACCCCTTCTTTGGTTTTTGAGCCATCTGTGTAAAAGTGGATTGACTCATCCTCCAAGAATGTCCCATCCTCCCAAAAAGATCTGGTAGGTATAGAAATATGGAAATTCCTGTCGAATTGTAGTTGGGGGATGGTGTAGTCAGTGTGCTTTGGAATTGATTCTAAGTACCTTAGAATTACGGAGTGGCCAATGTTGTTGTTAGTCCACTGCGACTGGACACGAAGGTGTCCAGTGCCGCAGACGAGGTCGTGCGAAGCGATCCGCTTATACATATTCCGGCTGAACGTTGGACTTTATTTAACTTATCCCTGTTTATACCTTTCTCTAAAGCAGTCCACCATACTGCTACACCGTACGTTAAAATCGGTCTGATTACCGATGTGTATAGCCAATGCGTGATTCTGGGTTGTAAACCCCATTTATTACCAATAGCTTTTTGCAAGAAAAGAGAGCTACAGTAGCTTTTTTACTCTTTCCTGTACGTTGCGTTTCCAATTTAGTTTTTTGTCTAAGACAAGACCTAGGTATTTGGCCTCGTCTGAGAATTTTAATTGGATTCCTTTAATGTAAGGAGGGTTGACAAATGGAATTTTGTATCTCCTCGAAAATAAGGCTAGATCGGTTTTGTGTGGGTTAACACCCAGTCCACACCGATCAGCTCAAAGTATTAGTCTGTCCAAGGCATTTTGTAAGAGTTCTTTTAGGATATTAAGATGCTTTCCTGAAACTGCTATAGCAACGTCGTCCGCATAAGCTATCACTCTGAAACCCTCCGCATCCAGACTAGTTAGGATTACATTCACCACTAGGTTCCAGAGGAGAGGGGATAGAACACCACCTTGCGGTGTCCCTCTAATAACAAATCGTCTGCTAGAAGAGTTGCTCAGTTTTGAGTTAATTATTCTGCTAGTAAGCATTAAATGAATTAACTCCCGGAGCAAACTCTCTACATTTAGAGATGTCAGTGCAGATGTGATTGCAGATGCGTCCACGTTGTTAAAGGCACCTTCGATGTCAAGGAAAGCAACCATAGTGAACTCTTTATGATGGAGGGAATATTCGATGGTGCGTACTAAAGTGTGTAACGCTGTTTCCACCGATTTACCTTTATAGTAGGCATGTTGAGACGAAGACAGAAGTCTTGTATCGATACGTGCCCTTAAATGGATATCAATCAATCTTTCCAGGGTCTTAAGAAGGAATGATGATAGACTTATAGGTCGTAAATCTTTAGGATTGACTTGGGAGCATTTACCTGCTTTAGGTATAAAAACAACTTTAACTTCTCTCCATGCCGAGGGAATATGGACCAGGTAAAGACAGCTGGTAAAAATTGCCTCAAGGATTGGTGCAATTATATCAGAAGCTTTTTGTAATTCTGCTGGTATTATTCCATCTGGTCCTGCAGCTTTAAATGGTTTGAAGCTGTTGAGAGCCCATTGTAGCTTATCCTTTGTGATCAGACCTTGTGGATATGTTGTATTTGAACTTGAACGTGTAAAACTGTTGCAAGTTTCGGTAAGAGAACTACCAGGAAAGTGAGTGTCCAATAGTAGGTTCAGCGATTCATTACTTGAATTAGTCCAGGAGCCGTCTGTATTTTTCAAGCAGCTTGGCATAGCTGGATTAGTTGAAAGAATTTTCCGTAACCTAGAGGCTTCAGAAGTTTCTTCTATCATGCCACAGAAGGATCGCCAAGAAGATCGCTTGGATTTCCTTAGTGTCTTCTTGTATAGATTCTTAGGGATTCTTTGTAGGAGTCTAAATGAGAGGCTAGTCTTGCAGCTTTGGCCCGTTTGAAAAGTTTCCTGCATTCCTTCCTGAGCGAGTCAAGCTCTGAGGCCCACCATTGTGGTTTCCTCTTTCCTCTTATGTGTATAAGTGAACAAGCAATTTCTAGCGATCTGTTCATAGCTGAGGTAAGGTCATTGACTTTGTTGTCAAGTTCGTTAGCGTTAGAGGAAGTACTAGATAGTCCAGGTTCTAGTAAACTCTGCAATAAGTTCCTGTATAAAGCCCAGTCAGTTTTCCGATATTTTCGAAAAGTCAATGTACTCGGGTTATCATCCACATTTATATTGAACTGGATATATCTATGATCAGAAAACGAGTGTTCTTTGGATACTTTCCAGTCCAAAATCATATGGTGTATACTATCTGAGACAAGAGTTATGTCTAAGACTTCTTGTCGAGTTTTAGTTATGAAGGTTGGTTCATTACCAACATTACTTACTAAGAGGTTAGTACCAAGAATATAATCAAAAAGAGACTCACCTCTGTCGTTGATATTCGTACTGCCCCAGACAGTATGATGAGCGTTAGCATCGCTCCCAATAATTAGGCGGATCCTTTGCCTTTCCGTTTCAGCGACGACTTTCTCCAGGGTTTTTCCAGGGAGAGGGCCAAGGTGGTCATGCCCAAGATACGCCGATACCAGCCAGAAACTTCCTTTGGTTGTTTCCAGCCTAGCTATGGTGGTATCTTTGTCACTGAAACGATGAAGTAAAAATACATTAATGCTACGTTTCACTAGTATGCAAGATCTAGGTTCACCTTTATCTGTCACACAAAGTGTGTAGTATCCAGAAGTCCTGAGTCCTCGAACAACGGATCCTACAATCCATGGCTCTTGGATCAGGACAATATCTTCCCCGTTACTCGCCAGACGGAGAAGAAGTGAGGCCGAGGCCTTTATGGAGTGCTGGAGATTAATCTGTACTAACTGCAGCATTTTGGCTACAATTAGGCAGATCAACCTCCACCACGGTTTTCTTCTGACCCTCTGAGTCTGAGGATGAACCCAAGAGTTCATCCACAGCGACAACCTCGAGCTTCGCACCTGGCCAAACTTCACCTAACCGGCTGACAGCAAGCTTGTAAAGGTCACAAGATCTCTGGTCGCCACAAACCATGAGTTTGACATGGCCTTGATGCCAACCCCCACCGCTTATGGAAGGAAGTGGTCCTGGAAGCTCTCTCAAAATGCTCAAAAAGCCACCCGAGAGCTTAACCTTGACCAACTGCCAACGATCAGCCGAAATTGTGCCATCATCATCGCTCCTGTCAATGACCGCAACCACGACTTTGCCCTTCGCGACGTCACTGAAACTGGATTGTTTCCTGATGGGATTGTTGGTCCATGGTTAGCCACTACTCCCTTCTCTGTGTTGGCCGCAAGAGATACGACAGCAGGCTTTGACACCAAGCTGCCTCCCGGTCCTGAAGAGATATTATGACTACACAGAATACATATACCAACTGACCCAAAAAAAAATCCGTCAGTTTTGGATTTCTTTTTAACAAACAGAAATGAATCTCAACCTATCACACTCACAGCCTTAAGTTCAGATCATTTATCAGTGCAGATATTATTTACAGGCACAGCTTCTATGTTTAACTTGCAAAAAAGATATGTATTCTCAGCTGCTAATTGGAATCTGTAATGGGAACATGTTTCAAATAATATCGACACACAAAATTTATCGTTAAATAAAATTAATCAAACTTATCAAATTGATATGTACTTACAAGACTTTGTCGACATTATTAATGATGCAGTTGATAAATCTGTTCCTCAAAGAACTCTTAAGAATAACTCAGATATTCCTTTACCCAACAACATTCTAGTTCTCACACGTTTAAGAAACACGGCTGGATAAGATATAGACCTATTATAGTGATATGGTTTCAAAACTAAATAAGCAAATTAAAAATGAAATCCTTATCCATAGAAATAGAAGGTGGAATGTGTTGCTTTCTTCTTTTAAAAAGGGTCCAAACCATTTTGGAAGTAAAGTTACTTCTAAATAACATTCAAACATTCCAGCGCTTTATAATGGTGATGTTAATGTTTATACCAAGATGAAAATTTAAATTTACTTGCATCTTGCTTTCATAAAAACAATTTAATTACTGCTCACTTGAGTGATTATCAAACAATTTCTACAGTGAAAGATTATATTAATGAAATAGATTAAACACCTTGAAAGTAGGTACCTTACAACACCTACTAAAGTCCGAGACATATTTAGAACAACTAAAACTAATAAAGCCGTTGGAATAGACAAGATACGAAACAAATTTCTTAAGGAACTTTCAAGTGAGGGGTTATTTTTTTTTTAACTTTTATATTAAATGCATGCTTAACTTTAAACTATTTTGCAAATCAATTTAAAAAACAAAAATGTTTGCTTGAGCCCATTTAGCTATCGGCTATCGGTTTGCTTACCAATATAGGTAAGATTTTAGAAAAAGTAGTTAAAAACTATTTGGTTAAACACAACAGAAAATCAAGTACTGCCAAAACAACAATTTGGCTTTCGACCGGGACATAGTACAAATCAACAAGTTGTTAGATTAAAAAATCATATAAGAAAAGGCTTGGCTTCAAAAATGTCAATAGGGTTGGTTATGTTGGACATTGAGAAAGCACTGGACACTGTTTGGTATGAAGCACTTTTATATAAAATGAAAATGTTTTTTGACAAAAATGATCCAAAGTTTTTTGAAAGACCGACTTTTTTCTGTATTTATTGCAGACCGTAATTCAGACTATTTGGATATTCCTTTTGACGTCGTTCAAGGATCAGTTTTGGGTCCTATATCCTCTTCAATATTTTTGTGTCGGATTTTATGGTGACATGTAACAATGCACTTTGGACAATGTTTGCAATTGATACTGCAATATACTCTAACAATGTAAACCCTATAAATATTATGTCTTCATGGCAAACATTATTTAAGGAGATTGAAAACTATTTTAAGAAATGGAAAATTAAAGTAAATGCTACTAAGTCTCAAGCCGCTTTCTTTACACGTCCCAGGAAAAGCAGTTATTTACCATCAACTTGCCTTAAATTTTATAATACCAATATACAGTGGGAAAGTCAATGTAAATATTTGAGTATCACATTGGATAAAAAGTTAACTTTTCAAAAACATACTAATAGATACCATAAACAAAATCAATATGTATATAAGAATACTTTACCCATTTATTAGTCGAAGTTCAAAGCTTAGTACAGAAAACAAACTCATATTATATAAAACAATCTTTCAATCTATCTTATTGTACGGTGTTCGTCTGGTACGATTGCGCGACCTGTCATAAAAACAAATTACAAATAATAAAAAATAAAGTACTAAAATTATTTCTTAAATTACCTAAACGATTTTTAACATTGAAATTACATGAAAAAAACTAATGTCAACCTTGTTGCTAACGCTTCTATAAAATAAGTATCAGATTTTATGTATAAATGTCAATTCTCGGACAACAGTCTAATAAATGACTTATGTGCAATTTAGATTATAAGTATTACATAAGGGTTTTGTTTTGTATTTATATTGTATATACTCGTAAATGTATAAAAGCTAAAAAGAACAAAATATCAAGTTCTAAAACTCTTAAGAATGTATGAAGATGTAAGACATTTGTACCTTAATCTACAATAAATAAATGAATGAATGAATGAAATTAACGACATATTCGAGTTATTTTTGTCAATTGAATTTTTTGATAATTATCAATTTTCAATGGTAGCGTCACAATATTGCATCGATTACATAAATATTATCCAATTCTGACCATAAAAAGCATTAATCCTTGTTCAGTAGCGTAACTCCCACAAAGTAACATTTCGGCCTCATTTTTAGTAAGATTCAATCTCATCGCAAGTCCAAAAACCGCTCCAAAAAGTGACACACTAAGAATATCAACTTTGCTATAATTTTATTGCAACAAATTATTGAATTGTTTGTACAATTTTTTTTCATGCTTAATAATTTCTCTTTGTAATAATCACATTATTTGAATTCATCGAACCAACAGGTTATGGGCGGTTTCTGAACTGGACGCATTGGATCGGTATTTCTTTATAGGAAAGAAAAATCGCAAATAATGTCAAAAACTGAAGTCATTTGATGGGATGAATTCTTCGAACTAGAAATAACGAATTCTAATTTTTCTGGAAGAAAAGGTTTGGAGAATAGGAACATTGCAATCGTTGTTGGAGGATGTTCCAGAAAATATAATCAAGGTCAAGGAATCGTTGAAATCAGAAGAGAGTAAATGCAAATCCATTTTAGTATATTGCAATTGGCAATTGAAAAATATCAAATGCCAAATTTTCTCAAAAGAAATTCAAAATTCTGCTGCGAAGAAAATTATTGACGATTCCATACAAAGATGGAGATGAAATCAATACATATTATTTTCTTCAGTTTGATGCAACGTTAGACGAGTTGGATTTGGTATGTCATTTGATTTTAATGTTACCAACATATTTTAATGGCTTGATTACCGCACTGGAAACGATAGATACAACCAAATTTACAATTTTGTTTCTATAACAAAGACAAACAAAGAAAAAAAATTAGTTTTCATCTTATTTTTCTTTGTTTGTCTTTGTTATAGAATAAATTAAAACTACTTTGAATTATCTTTGATACTACTTATAAAAATACTTATTTGTAATAATAGCTTTTCACTAGCTTATAAGATATTGTATCTTACTGTGTTAAGCAAACGATAATAAATTGTTAAATTGTTAAATTGTTAAAAGCAGTCTTTTGGACGAGTGTGGAAAGGGTGTAACAGTGGGCGAACCATTAAATCAAGCGACTCAATTGTTATGCAAGCTGGCCGTTCGAAAATAATTTTTCACAGATGCATAAGGTCACATCAAATCAATTTGCAAATTTTATTTTTTGAAGAAAAGTCATTCGTATGTTCAGGTGCAAATTCTGCTGAAACAAATTACGTTCCTGAATTCTTGTTTTGTAAAGTACAAATTTTAACAAAGAAAAAGAGGGTGGGATGCGACCCACACTGATAACTTCCCATCCCGTCTGTCGATTTGTCTTGCTTAAAAGTTTGTCTATATGTTTTTTTACCAAATTTGCGCACTATTTTTTGTAGATTTTATTTTTTAATTCCTGAATATTAAAGACAATATTTTCTGTGAAATAAAATAAGTTTGAAGCCAGTATTTTTAATTCTTGAAAAGCTATTTGAGCCGAAAGTAAATTTTTACCAAGTTTTAGTATTGTTTTTTTTTAGAGTTTTATTTTTTGTAAAAAAAACTGTCAATTCGAATTTTTTTTAAATTTTACTAAATGTTGAAAACAATATATCTTATAAGATAAAACTAGTTTGAAGCCAATTTTTCAAATTTTTGAAGAGATATTTGAGTCGAAAATCAATTTTTACCAACTTTTATAATTTTTTTTTAGGTTTTTATTTTTTGTAAAAAAAACTATCCATTCGATTTTTCTCAAAATTTGTCCTTATGTTGAAAACTATATTTCTTATAAGAAAAAATTAGTAAGAACCTATTATCTCAAAGTTTTTAAAAGATAATAGAGTCGAAAATCGTTTTTTACGAACTTTTGTTAATATTTTTTTCGGTTTTTAAGATTTTGTACAAAAACTGTGAAATCGATTTTTTTCAAACTTTAACTAAATATGAAAAGATATTTGAGTCGAAAATCAATTTTTACCAACTTTTATACATTTTTTTTTAGGTTTTTATTTTTTTGTAATAAAAACTGTCAATTCAATTTTTCTCAAAATTTTATCAGATGTCAAAAACATTATTTTTCGTTGCACACAATTGTTTTAGAGATGAAATCATATTTCAGTCGTAAATTTTTGGAGGTGGCAAATTTTTTTTTTCAGTTTTATTGATTTATGAAAAAACCGTTATATCGATTTTTTTCAAAAAACATACCTGTTTGGTATCACGTTACAATATATTATATATAATTTAATTCAAGTCTCTAGCGTTTTTGGTTCGTAAGATATTTAGGGTTAACCAAAATTTTCACCTTTTTTTCAAACTGCTATGGTGAAAAAACCACCCATGCAATTTTCTTGAGAGCCCTTTCTGCATCTTTCTGCCTTATTATCTGTATACCAAAATTTATTTTAAGTCGATATCTCTTCTGGTTCTTGAGCTATAGACGACAAAAAAAACGTCGCACAGACATCTTTCTAAAAAAACTTTTATTTCGACTCTAGGGACCTTGAAACGTC
This sequence comes from Eupeodes corollae, assembly GCF_945859685.1. Classification (NCBI taxonomy): domain Eukaryota; kingdom Metazoa; phylum Arthropoda; class Insecta; order Diptera; family Syrphidae; genus Eupeodes; species Eupeodes corollae. The sequence goes on along the minus strand of NC_079147.1, from coordinate 263,812,820 downwards.
GAGAAATGTCAAAATTTTCAATTTGAAAAATCGGACCCATTACAATAACTTCCTATGGGAAGTTAACAAGACGATAGTGAACACAGCTTTGATATTAAGTCTTGCTGTATAAGTGAATCGTCAACATAATGTAAAGATGGTTTCAAAGAAAATCAGTTTGTTCTTGATCTGGTACTAGTCATCATATCTTTAACAATAAAGTATTTTTACACAATATATTCAAAGAATCGAAAATTTATCTATTTCTATACAACAAAATCAGATTCCTTGTTGGCAAGGCCAGCAAGGCGACATTTCGATCAAAATTCTTGATTGTTAAAATCTAAAAAGTTATTTAATGTCAATTCGTCAAATAACTGAAAAAGATTACAAGATGACCTTCCAATGTGGTACTGCATTTATCTCCAAAAATGGTCAAAATATGTTCGCCGACGTATTTATACCGATGTCGGAGGTCCAATGATAAAGTGGCTCATGATAGTTCCACATTTTTTTTACTGATGATTTTCCGCGTGCATTTCTGGCATATTGAATTTCCAAACTATATTGTTTTCGAAAAATGTCAGCAATACGTCGCTATGGCTGAAACACGACATGGGCTAAAAACTTCGAAATTGCAAATGGTGGTGAGTATTGCTCAAACGAATTTAAATACTTTTGTGTCAATAAAGGTATCCCTGAATTACACCTTGCCATACAATTCGGAAATTAATGTGATATCTGAACGTTTTAATCGCTCTGTAGTTGAAAAATCAAGGACTATGCTTTTGTCAAGTGGATTAAGTCGTCGATTGCAAGTTATGTCAAGAATTGCTCACCAATTAGAGCTGTTGGCAAACAATTTGCAAAAAAAAACATCTGTTGAAATTTGGTATAGATTTTTAGATTTATAGCATCTTCGCTTTTTTGGGTCGATTTGTTACAACTACATATGTGCAAACAGAAAATCGTACGAAGATAGATGCCAAATCATAAATGTACACAAATGTTAAATGCTTGGATATGGTTCGTCTTCACAGATTCATCTTTGGGACATCGAATGTGACAAGCTTGTCATTGGTCGTAATGTGACGTTCAACGAAAAATCAATTTTTGATCGTCTGAAGTATATTAACAATATATTGACTCAGAGATAGAAAATGATGACTCAATGAAAAATGTGAACAAAAAATCCACGATGCAAATTTGAAAAGCACGGTTACATCAAGTACAGTGCTTCAAATAGCACTGGTAACAATAATGAGTTGTGTCGACCAGATCGATATGGTTGTGCTGCATGGTCGTCAAAGTTTGCACTTTTAGCTGTGGAATTTGTACAAAATGCAAGGAAGCTTGCTTATTGATCAAAATGGGAAAATTCTATTAATGATGAATATTCTTCGTTATTGAGGAATTGTCTTTGGTCTTTGTATATTTTACTCACTTATTAAACTTAAAGGCTGTAAATGGGGTTTTAAGATGAAATATAAGTCAAAAAGTGACATTGACAAACTTAAAGCCAGACGTGTTGCTCGCTGGTTCACGGAAGAAAAAGGTTTCAATTACAACGAAAAATATTAACCAAAGGCCAAATTGACCACCTTTGATTTTTTAGTGTACATTGCTAACCATTTTGCATAAGATATGCATCAGATTGACCGTAAATTTGTTTTTCTAAATGGACATCTACATAACACAAGGTAGCTAAAGAATCCCCGTCATCATAAACGAATGAAACATATTGATGCGAAAAACGATTTTATTCGAGAATCTATTGCAAATAAAGAGACCACATTAAATTCAAATATAGAATAAATCTTTAGACAAAGGGTCTTAAAAGAATCCTTTTTGAAAAACATCGCTTAAATTTAAATCTTAATTAATCTCACAATTTACATTAATTTTGTCCAACTAGTTTAATTTTTAAGAACTAAGATTGTTTTGTTTGCTTTTAAATTTAATTTTTGGTGTTTAAGAATTTGTAGCTTCAATAATCTTTATTTGTTGGTTACTAATTTATTAACTGATAACATTAAAAGCTGGTGTGAGAATATCTACTTTGCTATAATTTAATTATAGAAAATTCAAGTGTGTTTTGTACAATTCTTTTTTTTTTTCATTCTTAATTTTGTCTCTAAATAAAAATCATATTATTTAAATTCGCCAAAGCAGCAAAACTGGCGATGGATAGACTCCTCAAGAATTCTCCATATTGCGTAGTTTCTAAAGTAAAAATAGGGCTCATCATTAAATGTGATTTTTTAATTACGAGTAAAATCAGGAACATTTAAAATTAAATGCATTTCCAGGTCCCACTCAACAGCCATAATATTGGCGTTGCTGGTAAACTGCTGGCTTCAGTTTTTGTTTTTACTTTACTTTAAACTGTTCGTAAAATTAATTGTTTCGTGGTTTTTGGAATGTTGAATTCGAAAGATCGATTAGAAATAAAAAAAAAAACCTGAATACAACTGCAATAATTCCAATAGTTTAGTTTTGTGAACTATGGCTGCAAGATTTTTACCATTTTTGAAGTTAATTTTAACAATTTCAATTCTTTTTGTAGCCGTATATTGTTTAATTTAACGTAACTGCAGAGTTATACTTGTCAAATGTCAAAATATTACAATCTTACAAGTGCCCAAAAACATTCAAAATGAAATGTCTTATTTGAAAGCGTGGGACTTGATCGAAACTCTTCGTGTGATTTTTGAAAATATTGTATTTTGCGATAAGGAATATTAAGAAACAGCATTCTAGATGAATTAGTGTTTTGTACATAAGACATTATGACACAAAGTTTAATAAATTTACTGTATTTTGAAATACTTATTTTAACCCGCTTCTATTTAATTGCACTTTACTATACAATTCTACCATAGAAAGTTTTTGAAATATGTGTATTAAAAAATATTAAAATAATTTTAAAAGCTAGTTTTTTTTTAAACTTGAGCAAATACTTAAAATTTAAGTTTGAAATCGAAATGAGCTCTTAAAATTAACTCCTAAACGTATATTTGGTTTGCTTAAAACTTCATGTATGTAGGTTCAAAGAAAGATTCAAAACCAATGAAAATTTTCAGAAATTAAGTAAGGTAATACAAATATTTTAATTGTATCTAGAGATAATTTTGTGTACTTTGTAAAATCAACATACAATTTATTGTTAAGAGATATTTTGAGTTTTAGTTTAAAAATCCCGGTTTTGGTTTTTTCTCATTTTTAAAGTGGATTATTCTAAAAAACTGAAGCAAATTTCCCATTGAGGAAATCTTCATCATTTAAAAAAAGATTTGTTTTATTTGTGGGGAAGAAAAAAACGTAATTTTGTCAACCAGTGTTATTTATGAGAACCAATAGTAAAAAACAAAAGTTGTTGACGGTCAAAAAAGGAATAAATCCTGTTTTTTTTCAGTTTGGATAGGTGTACTCCAGTCTTTTTTTCTTTTGATTCTTCATAACCAACCTAAAAGCAACTAAAAACGAACTTCTTGTCAGGCTTTATTATCAAATAAATTTCCCTAAGAAAACTTATCATAAACTATACACAAATTCCCAACAAATAACAATAATGCATTCTCTTCAACAAAATCCAACATCCCTCTAACCCCGATTTCGAGGTATATAAACACTAAACAAGCTTTCGAACTCAAACTATTTCAATTCCAACATAAAATTTATATAAACCGTAAATTAAGGGCGATAAATTTCAAGCCCGATTTCCGTTTGAACAACCGTCATTTGCAAAGTTATTTGCCCGCGCACTAAGATCCTCTCCGCCAAAATCCAAAAAAGCGAGTCCTTGTGTGATGGGGTTTTCGGCAGAATCCTTTTCCTGTTCTTCGCTCTTGTTGTATAGATACTTACTCGTAGTTCGTTGTTTCATTTGCAACTTAAAACTAAGATTGCAATCAGGACATCATCGCATCGTCTTCGTTGTCGTTGCTCGTTGTCGTCGGTTTTATAAGAAGGATAAAGTTTTCTGAACTTTCCGCGAAGTATATCGTGTTCTTTATTATTATTTTTTACTTCTGAACTTGTAGTAGCAATAGTAGTTATAGCTTGTAGGTGCTTCAAGATGTTTTATAAGCTAGCTGAAAAATATTATTATTAGCAAAATAATTCACTGATGTGTACCAAGAGATAAAATATTAAAATTTAAAAAAAAAGGACTGCTTTAGCTTAACCCTTATGTTTTCTAACAAAAACGAATTATTATGCGGAATTTTTGTAAGTTCCTTGCACCGGAAATAATTCCCATTCATTTGGTAAAAGTAAATATACCCAAATGAGAAAGGGTTGTTGTTTTATAAATGCCAAATAACATCAAGGATCTTGTTCTCTTAATTATCCTGCACGATTTACGATACAAGATTTGTTTTTTTCAAGATTATCCTCACTTTCGTCGTTCGTCCTGGTAATTACTTTGCCTATGAAAGTTAAATAAAGTTCTACAAGTTTTCTACTTCCGTTTGGAAGAATCTTTCTTCTTTACTTATTGAAAAAGGATTCTAATTATTTTATTAATATAAAACAAGCGTCCTTCAAAAGTCGCTCTTTTAGTTGCTCATTTTGGTGTTTTAACTTCCGGACAGATATAGGTAAAAGCTAAGGCACTTCAAAACTTTGTCGTCTTTTTTTGAAGGCTTAACCCCCCTCAATAAAATTTTCAATATGCATTCCTGCCGCATGATTGAGTTTCCAATAAACTGTCAATTTTGCATGATGATGCACTTGGCTTCCTTCTCCCCTTCATTCGGTCGGTTGGATGTGTTGTTGCAGGATTGAAATAAAAAACACACCCCAATCATTACACAGAATCTGATGAGGAAGATGACGACGACCGACGACGGGAAACACGCAGGTGTACTGTATATAGGCAAGCTTCGGATAGATAGCTTCACCATTGGGGTATTGTATTCGAGCTCAAGGATAAACAACGTTGACACAATCATCGCCTTGTGTCGTGTCGTGCTACCCTTAAAATGAGAAACAAAATGGGTGAGATAATTCAATTTTTAACACTCCCCATCCTCCTTCTTTACGATGCGCCTGCCAGGACGAAGCGATGCGATGATGGAAAAAGGAAGCCGAAAGAGATAATAGTTTACAGGCGTGGTTGGGGATGCTCACAGTATTGAAAACAGAAACAGAGAGGGGTTGTAGATTTTTCAATATTTTACAGTGTCGAACGGGCTTATGCATTTAATTGGCCGTGAAAAAGTCAAAATGAAAACATAATCACAACCCAGACAACTTCAATGTGTTTGGTGTTATAAGTTATGCATTATTCTCCGTATATAAGCGGTACAGGCCCAGGAAAGCCGGGCTGTGTTGTGGCATCATCATCGTCAGTATCATGATGATGATGGGGTCTAGCTTGAAGCGATTTTCATTTAACAAGCTTTTCGTTCTTATAGTATAGTCACATAGTGCAAATGGCACAGAGGCTTTTAACATTATTCACCGATGAAGAAGGTGAAATAATGAGTTTTTGTCTGCAATAAAATGGATTCAGGCAACATCACAGGCGAGGGGTGCTGGGGTACTTGTTTTTCATCATGAAAGTATAGTGTGAAAAATGCCTTCAAGAGCTATGTGGGAGCCTCTGATGTCCATGTCTATGGGTGCTGGTGCTGGGTATATATACTGGTGGTGATGATGATGCTGAGAAGGGCGGGAGGGGTTCTTAATTAGTGGCTGATTATTATTTTTAGACGAAAACTATTTTTAATGAGTTTGGTGAGATAATAATTAATATTTTTTCTTTAATAACCTGTAATCTTCGAGAAGCTAAGTACCTAAGTAATATCGATGCTTAGATCCCGGACGTTGACACCATGTATGTAATTTGGCCTATAGATTAAATCGCTTCGGGCGTCGGGCCTATAGTTGAGCGGTCTAAATAACGACTGTATTACTATTACCTGTAAATTTTCTATATACGGAAAATGTTAAGTATAGTCATACATCAGTTGAGGGGTGTTTTTTTTTTTTTAATGCAACATTAATTTAAAAGTTAGTAATTGGCCTGTTATTAGTTGTGAGAATATTGGCTTTGTATTCTCATGATTTGTGTAGTATTTTTTGTTAGCTTAACTAACTAAGTGCTTTCTCAAATTATCAGTTCATATTCGGCTTGGAAATTGTAGGTACTTTCATCTCTGAAATGACTCATTCACATGAATGGTTGCAAGTTTAAGTCACTAGGCCCTAATTCTCTACATATTGTTATTTTGTTTAACTAACTTGATAGCAACTTAACAGAATAACAGCCAAAAAAAGTAATTTTAAAATATTGAGCCATAATCATTTCTCTTCTTTAACAAGTTCTGATATTTGTCTCGTGCTTGGAGTATAAATTCTTTATGAATAGCAACTGCATCTAACCTTGATGATAAATTTATACTTCATACTTCGGGTTTAAAATATGACGCAAAAATACTTCTTAAAAATCTGTAAGAACTTGACTGAGTTTTGCCTGTCGATTTGTTTTGCTTAAAAGTTTGTAGGTTTTTGTGTTGGGTTAAAAAAGTTGTTAGTTGAACTATTCTTACAAATTTTAAATTACCAACAATATTTTTCATACAAAGAAATTGCTTAGTTTGAAAATCTAGTTTTGTTAGTTTTTCAGTCGAAAACAAATTTTTACCAACTTAAGTAGCATTTCTTAAAATTTTACTATTTAGATGAATGAAATTAATTTGAAAAGAACCGAGCATCAATTTTTACAAAATTTGCGTATATTTTTTTTGTAGATTTTATTTTTTTATGAAAAAACGGACGTTTGAATTAAAAAAAAAGTACCGAATATCGAAAACAATATTTTCAATGAAATGAAAAGAGTTTGAAGACAATATTTTTAATTTTCAAAAGCTATTTGAGTCCTAAGTAAATTTTTTAAAAGTTTTAGTATAGTTTTTTTTGTTTAGGTTTTTATTTTTTGTAAAAAAAAAATTGTCAATTAGATTTTTCTCAAGATTTTACTGAATGTTGACAACAATATTTTTTATAAGTTAAAATTAGTTGGAAGCCATAATCTCAAATTTTTGGAAAGATATTTGAATCGAAAATCATTTTTTACCAACTTTTGTCAAAATTTTCTTTTAAGTTTTTATTTTTTGCATAAAAAACTGTCAATTCGATTTTTCTCAAATTTTTACTGAAAGTGGAAAAACATAATTTTTTATAGAAAAAGTAATAGCCAATATCTCAAGCTTTTGAAAAGATATTTGTGTCGAAAATCAATTCTTACAAACTTTTCTTAATTTGTTTGTTTAGGTTTTTATTTTTTGTAAAAAACTGTCAATTCGATTTTTCTCAAAATTTTACTGAATCGTTAAAAACAATATTCCTTATAAGTTAAAATAAGATGAAAGCCATAATCCTCAATTTTTGAAAGTATATTTAAGTCCAAATTCAATTTTTACCAACTTTGAGTGATGTTTTTCTCTTAGGTTTTTTTTTTTTCAAAATGACCAAATGTTAAAAACGTTGTTTTTCGTTTTACAAAATTGTTTTAGAGATAAAATCATCACCGTTGAACGCATTTTTTTCAAAAAGTGTACTTGTTTGGTATCACGTTTTAATATATTATATAAAATTTAATTCAAGTCTCTAGCCTTTTTGTTTCATGAGATATTTAGGGTTAACCAAAATTTGCACCTTTTTTTAAAACTGCTATTGTAAATAAACCACCTACGCAATTTTCTTGAGAGCATTTTCTGCATGTTTCTGCATTATTATCTGTATAACAAAATGTATTTGGACGACGTCGCAAACGTACAGACAAAATGTAAATTTCATAATGAGTACCTTAACCTTCTATTTACATATTTCAAGGGCTTGAGTGACAACTTTCGTTATTAGATTATTTAAGAACATTGTTGTGCAGCAAGATTTGGTCTAACTATTTAATTTGGACGACTCCCTACATATGAATGCATTCCAAAATTCCAAAAGTTTTCTAAATTTTCCATGTTTTAGATCAAAAATGCAATACTTAAGAGGGTTTTTGATGCATTTCATGCAGCAATGTTATGAATTTTGTTGAATAAATTGTGCTGTTACGATACAAAAACTCAGGAAATGAGAAAGTTTGCAGAATTTGGTATGAAGAATTGTCTGGCTTTTCTTGACGAATTTATGTCGGACTCAATTTTTTTTATTATATTATTACTATCGCTATCAGTCTGCTTACTAGTAGATTGAAACTGATGCTAGAAGAATCACAATAACTGCAGGCAATATTTTTATTTCCGAAAGATCATTTCTGGCCCCAGAAAATGTATCTTGATAGTATCCTTACACAAAAGTCAAGATCTATTTATTTATTATTTAAACTTAACAAATTTTTCATATCAAGAATTTATGAAATTTTAAAAATTAAGTTGCTAGTAAAATGTTTCGTATTTATAAAATTTTGTCGCTATACCAAATACTTTTTTTCCAAGATTTGTTAATGTTTTAAAGCGGATTACCCGCTTATAGAAAGAAGCCGGGTATTCGGGTAGATGATTGCCCGAAAGGAATCATCAGCCTTAGTTATCATTCTCTGTTCTCAAGGCAATTCAGTTGAAAACCGTATATTTTATTATCCTTTTTTTCGTAGTTTTTCGTTTGCAAAGTAGTAAATAAATATTTCTAAAAAATTAACTAATATTAAAAAACAATATTTTGATTTTAATGTTTGATTTTTTTTTCTCAATTTTTGGAAGCATTTTTTGAATATTGGTATTCCTTTGTCAAAACTTTGCTATGGTACCTATGGTCAATTCCTTCCATTGGTTTGTAGATCGAATTTGTAATCGAATGGAATATCAGTTTATAGCAAATTTGTGTAGTATTTTTATTTTTTTTTTACGAATTTTTACGGATTTATTCAGTTTGAAGGCAATGTCTTAAATTGTTGCTAAAATATTCAGTTAAAAATCAATTTTTACTGACTTTAGTAGTATTTTCAAAGCTGTTACTCCAATTTTTTCTTAAAAAAATTACCAGATGTCATCCGTAATAAAAAATCATTTTGGGTGGAATACCATTTTTTGTTTGCAAAATATTCGAGGTGACAAATACTTGTTTTCAATTTTTGATTTATAAAAAAAACGTAAATTACAACTTTCAACCATTCCTGTGTGCGAGTTATGTTGTGTGGACCTTTTTAGATGGTACGCGCAGGAATTAAACCGAAGACGCCTGGTATAACAGTCCTACGCACTAGTAATCACGCCACGAGTATTATATATATATTATTATATTAAAATACTATAAAAGACGCTACCGTTATTAGTCCGAGAGGTATTTGGGGTCTGATATTCGTATATAAAAGTACTTCTTTATACACGGATGACTTGGTTATGCTAGCGGATAACCCATCTTCTCTAAAGCTAAAAATGAATAGGGTCCAAACGTAAAGCAATATCTGGGCCCTTAAAATAAACTCAGAGAAAGCAAAGATAATGGTATTTGAGGCAAAAAGTTGTAGAAGGTTGACAGAAGAAAGGTGGTTCCTTAACAACCAACCATTTGAAAGGTTCCTTACCAACCAACCTATTGAAAGGCTCCTTAACAACCAACCTAGTAATAGTATACAGGAATTCAAATATCTAGAAGTGTTGATGTCTGCTAACAGTAGCTTCAATAAAAATGTTCAGCATAAGAGTAAAGAAGCTAAAGTAGCTTTCAACATAATGTGGCCAACTTTCTCCTCAAACAAAAACATAGATTTAGGATCTAAACACCGAGTTTTCCAAACAAACATTAACACTTGCTTTTCTTACTGTATTCAAGTTTTTGAAGTATTTAAGTTTATGCACCGCCTTTTTTCAAAAGATTATTTGGGTTACCTAGTTCGACGACTTCAACCTATGCAATTAATTTTGAGCCTGGAATTACGCCGATTTATGTTTAAAATTTGAAATTGCTTGCAGATTTTCTAACAAAATTGATGAGTAAACCAAGTGCTAATCTTCACACATCCATCATCAAGGTTCTTTTGCATCGCCATTTAAGGAATGGACTCAACTTGCTTGATTGCATAATGTTTCTCTTGAACTGACTGTGTTTAACATAGATATGGCAAAATATCTTTTCGAATGTTATCGCAAAAGTTGATGAAAATACATATCTTCAACATCTAAATAGAGCGTCATCATCGTCAACAAGAGAAATTTATAAAAATCTAAATACTAATGCGACAAATTATTTCAATAAAAGACTTTCTGCGAGAGCTTTAGGTACAATTTTAATATCACTGATGGTTGGAATATTGAGCTTGAATTATATTCCGCATTGGTTAGATCTACCGGTCCCTTGTAATTATTGTAACGGAAATGAGCGTGAAGATATCTAGCTATTTGTCCGATACTACAAGAAATTCGAAGGCTCTATTTTCAAAATAGTGTTTTCTCTAGAGAACAAATGTTTGGTGTAATGAATGGATCCGTTGGGTGGACAAATCTTTTCATGTTCTGTGACCATGGCTTGATTTATCGAAGAAGCTTTTCAACCTTTTAAAATGTTTTTTAATTTTTTTCTCGTAAAAATATTAATTTACAAATTTCTAAAACAATTCAAATATTTGTTTTCAATAAGATTCATTTATTAAACAGTTTTCAAATATTTTACATGATCGTGTTACAATGCTTTAAATGAAAAAGAGATGACAATGGCCAAAATAGCCGTCTGTCAGAGTGAGTAACATACACTTATAATATTTTAAGTGATTTAATTAAGTTCTGAAATAATAAGTTTTCGGTAGTGCAAAGTTACTTCGCAGTATTTATAAATAACGTCCCAATTCGGACCACTAAGTATTTTTTTAAGATCTTCTAAGGTTAATGTTGGGTTTTCAAAATATTGGATCCTCCAGTTTCTCAATATTGGGCAAATACCTATGAAATGAAACGTGTCCTCTCTTGCATGTTGGTTACAAAGTGTGCAGCAGTTGGTTTCGGCGCTGTTAAAAGATGTTCCATTCGAAATAACAAAGATATTTTTCTGCAACTATTTGTATCGGTGAAATAATTATTTTCGTTGAGATTATAGACTAATGTCGGGTATATAAGGCGATTTTCTGATTCATTTGTATTTTTCATATAGTTTTCTATGCGTATTATATATTTCTCTTATTATTGCATACATTTGATTTTTTAGTTCTAAAGGTCTTTGCCAAAGGAGAGGCAACTGACTCCGCTTGATCTTTCCATTTTTGTATAAAGGGGTGGTTGCTTCCAATAGCGTACAGTCCTAGAATGTGTTGTAATCTTTCTTGACTATAGTTTGAGATAACTTTTATAATGTAGTCAACATGAATTTTTAGTGTGTATATGTAGAGTGCTGCCAATCAAGTTTCAAAATGAATCATGTAGTTTGGTGTATTTTTAGGCAGCTGAAATATCTTTTTAATGAAGAATCTTTGAAACTTTTCGACTTCCTGGTATTCTTGAAAACCCCAGACCCCATAGCACACCATTGAACGTAGTACCACCTCATAAACTTTGTATTTAGCTGAATTGGTTCCTCTTTCTTTTTTAATAGTAGATTACAACTAACATTAATTGCATTTTTTTTTGTGACTAGTTTTGATGCAAGGTATTGTTTAATAGTAAAGGATGGAGTTACATCTATTCCTAGGTGTTTGTAACTTTTGACGTCTTCAATATTTTCTCTACCGTAACACCACTTCTCTCTTTGTGAACAACTTTCTGTCGTATATTCCGCTATCATAACTTTAGATTTATATATGTTGATAATAAGATTTCAAAAATTACAATATTCCTTCAACTTATTAATCATGAACTGTAAGCTTTCAGGTGATACAGAGATTTTATTACTGTACTAGCTATGTTGATTCCGGCAGGTAAATAAGATGTCGCATCATCTATAAAAAGGAGAAACAACATGGTGGTCAATAAACATAATCCAGTTTTAGTTTCAAACCATTCTGATGATTTTGTTCCATCCCATACTGCTGACTTAGATCCGTTGTAAAGTTCTTTAATTATTCTTAACATTTTTGTCGAAATTCCCAGTTGGTTTAATTTGAAGAAAAGAGCTTTTCTATCTATAGTGTCGGAAGCGGCCTTGAAATCAATGAAGAAAATGAATAATTTCCGTTGACGGAGTCGGAAGTCCTGGATAATTGTATTTATCACGAAAATATTATCTGTTGGCGAGAAACTTAAGCGGAAACCCGATTGGTATTTACAACGATTCGTGGTCTGTTTGGGTGTCTATCTTAGTATTTTCTATTTTTTATTTCTAAAACAATTTATAACATAAATTTATAAAAACGTTAACTAGAACGCAGAAATCAACAGTTATCATAAGACCATTGACCATCTCTTTTTATACAAAATTTAATATACTAGGGTTTATATTCTTAATTTTTAATTAAGTTCTTAAATTATGATTCTAAAAATATTATAAAATAATATTGATCCTTCTATTTAACAGACACTATACTTCTTGCCGGAAAAAGAAGGTGTAACAGAAATAGGGGGCGGTTATTAAAACTCAGGTACATTCGCCATCTTAAACCTACATCCTAGTACCTACCCCTCTAACTTGCAATATATTACAAAAACTACACTCAGTCACTTCTAGTACCAGTCAAACTGTTGTCCTTAATACGTCAGGACATCTTTGAATAGCTCCACCTCAATTTATAAACAAAAAGAAAACAAAAATAAAAAGAATGTCCCATGAATAGAAAAGGTATTCCTAGAAAATTTCAATTTTCAGAAGAAAAAGAAAAAGTAGAATTTTCACTCTTGTTCGCCTTTCGCGCGTTATCACCATTCAGGATGTATATTGCGATATTCTTTTCTATTCATATCTTTCTTTTTCTCATTTTTGTTTTCTTTTGACTTCTATGTAAAGGAAAAATCTCCATTTGTCAATGTGAAGCGAAGGATAATAAAAGAAATACAATTCATCGTCGTCGTCGTCGTCGCCTTCAACTTCACATTCATTTTTCTGGTAATTTCAATTCCAATTCTATCCCATCCAAATTCATCCAATGTGTGTTTGGTGTAGGTATGTGTCCGCTTATTTTCCCATCGTGTCTTCGTGGCTTTTATATTCGAATCAAATCCCAAAGAAAAGGATTTTTTACAGAAAATGTTCCTTCTTTTCTTGTTGCCCGACCGACGACGCCGTGGGTATTTTACATTTTGCAATTCCGCATATCGAAAAGAGATTTAAAAAATAAATAAGTAAAGACTCAGTCGGAGGCGGAGGATGAAAATAACAAGAAAAAAAAGAATCAAATCAAAAGGATATCTTTGGAAGTTTTCTTTACAAAACAACCTGATATTATACACCCATTCCCCACACACCCAACTCACTATAACTGACGAAAAGCGTACCCCCAGATCCAGACCCAGAACCATATCCCAAAACCCAAACAAACGTGTATGTTACAAGTTTTACACAATCAAAAGGATATATGCAGCGCACAACTCCATTGTGCAAGTCATTTGAGCCGAAATAAATCCTTTTTTTCTCACATCCTTTTCGGTCTTGTCTGTATACATATCTGCATAGGTATATGTACACTTTAGAAATTTCCATCAATATCTCTATAAACGTTTGTATCTCATTAGAATAGCAGATAGGTGTAGACGTATATAGATTTTCCAGTGGGAGTTTTTAGATCCTTCCTTTAGAGATTCTTTCTTCTTCGATGAATAAACGCTTTGTCCAGCCAATGACTGAAATCTTTTACAAATAGCTACACAATTCTTGTGATATTCTTTTCTTCGATTCTTCGAATGGATTAATAACAATAACAGGGGTGTTCTTGGAAAAAAGGGTGTTTTATCTGGTATTTCAAAGTTAAGAGTGAATTAATATCTCTACCTACATATGAGAACACCACAGATCTCACGAAGCCTTCTTTAGAGTTTTCATAAAGACGAAACTTTTCAAAACAAAATACAAATTTTCAAAAAGCAATTTCATCTAAATCAGTCGAAGCGTTCTCAAAAATTTTAACATTTGTATTAAATAAAGTATGTAGGTGGCGGTACAGTACCTACGCTAAAAGTCCTAATGACATACACCTCTCAACTATTCCTATATGCAAGTCGTGTCAGGGATGGAGGGGACCTAGAGTTTTATGTCGAATCCAAACGGCTTAATTGAAAAAGCACTTTTCATGACAATAATTACTCTTGGAGGATTTGTCAATTTCTCGCAAGAGGCAGTAAGAAAAACTTTAGATGGTATAGACAGGGATCAAAGCCAAGAGCTCTAGCATGACCGAACTAGGCACTAACCATCGCGTAACTGTTAGAGCGTAAATATTAATTCGGATCTGATTAAAATATTAATTCGGATCTGATTCCATTTGATCTTTAAAAACTAGCATAAACGGGTTATCATTCAGCTATTCGACCATTTCTTTTTTTAAACCCTTTTAGTTGAGATTTTGAAAATAAGACAAAACAACTATTAAATCCGACAAACTAAAGAAACACCCTTTTCTTGTCCTGTACCATCCATTCAACCATTCATAGTCTTACACAATAATAAAATGTTTTATGCTCAACTTATCAGTTGTAAGAAAGAGAGGATGCATAAGAATGATGTGCCTCCTTTTATTCTTCTACGAATTCTAGAATTTTACACGCACCCTCTTTTCTTCTTCGTGTATGACAATCGAAATGGGCTTTTAAGCGTTTTTCTTATTTCCTTATCCTTTTTGATTCAATTTGTTCTATTTTTTTTTTTATTTTCACACTCTTTAGTTATCACCCAGCCAAACAACAACAAAAACAAGAAAAAAAGAAAACACAGTGTAATCAGGGTTTTGTTCGTATGCCGCACGGAAGTGAGATTAGGCCGGTATTGTTTGCTAGGAAAATGCAAAGTGAATAAAAAGTTAAAAAACATAATAATAAGAGGAAAAAAATATGAAGAAGCAAAAATACTTTTACAAATGAAAGAAAGAAAAATGATATTTTGTAGTCAAAATACGTGATGTCCTTATCAATGATGTGGAACCAAAAAAAAAAACAGAAGAAGAGAAAAACAAGCAGTAAATTATTCATGTGACTTCTAAGGATGTCCTGACGAAGGGGTGGGGGTGAAGAGAGGGGTTACTACTGTTGTCGCTAGTCGTTGTGTCTTACACACTACAAAAGGTTCGTTTTGTTTTCTTGAAGTCTGTTAAAGGTGAGACTAGAGTTTCTTTTTCTTTTCATTGTTGATGGGGTGAGTCAGTGAATATTATTTTTTTTTATTTAATTTTAAAGGACCTTTGCAAGATTTCTCCCTTTTTCCTTATAATTTTTCTTTGAATTCAAGAATGAATATGAAATGCTTGGGAAGAACTTGGAATTTTTTTGGTGTGAGGAAATCACAGAGCATAAAGCAAGGTTATCAACATTTATGAATCATATTGTGGCACTTTGTCTTCTTCAAAACTGTCGTGATAACATTTTAAATATATTATGGTTTTTAAGTTTAAAAGAATGGGAGTGTCACTTGAACGAATTTTAAGAATAATAAGCTTTTATGTCCTACGAGTAACTCGGTTTTGTTACAAATTGAACTTAGAGTTGTTTACACATTCAATCAGATGGTATACCCGCAAAATTCTACAGATATGATTCAGATACTCTTGTTATATCTCTAACAGAAATATTCAATCAGATCGTAGAGGGAGGATGAATTCCAAACCAGTTCAGCGATGCCTTGATTTTCCCAATCCACAAGAAGGGAAGCACTGGAGTTCCGGAAAACTACGGAGGAATCTCGTTTTTCAACTCGTCATACAAGATATTTACTTCGATTCTGCTCAGCCGTTTAAATGAATGGATACTCTCTAATAATCTGCTCAGTGAGATCCAAGCTGGCTTCAGATCGGGATACTCCACCGTCGATCACATTTTTGTACTCCACTCGATTGCTGACTCGTTTCTATCGAGAAATAAGAAACTATTTGCATTCTTCATTGATTTCAAAGCTGCTTTTGACAACGTGGATCGCAAGCTTTACCAGTTAGGAATTTCGCTTAAGTTCGGTACGGTATTGGAAAATTTATACAAGACTACCAAAGCATCAATATGGAATGGTCAATGCTTATCAGAGTGTTAAACAGGGCTGTGCAGTCCCTACAGCTAATGATAAACAAGCTTGCTGAATATTGTAAAAGTCGAAATCTATAGTGATAAATTTAAGTAAATCCAAAGTGATGGTTTTTAATAATGGCGAAGGAAGATCGGGTGCAAGTGGACAATGGTACTATAATTGTGAAAGAGTAGTTGGTGAAAGAGTCTGCTTTACTAAAAACTTGAGCATGGAAAAACTGGAAAACTTGTTATGGCGAAAACAGCTTCAAGCGTAGCATGGAAGCAATGTTTTACGAGTAATAATAAGGAAATTACGCATTCCAGTAAATTCAGCATCTTCGAAGCTGTTTTGGAATCAGTTATGTTTTATGCGGCGCAAGGTCGGGGGGGGGTCGGAAATATGAACAAGTGGAAAAACTGCTTAGATTTAACACTAAACGGACTTTCCACCTTCCTTCGTGTACGCCAAACTACATGATTGGAATCAAGACTGTCGTCTTTATTTATAAAAATACTCAAGCTACAGGTCGATTACATCCTTAAAGCTCTGGATATGCCAAGTTATCGTCTCCCAAAAAAAAGTAGTTCTTCAAACAATCCAATCCCGAAATGGATGGTTTAAAGACTGGTTAGATGTTGACCAAATCTACAGCAACCTCTCCTCTTGGAAACCAACTTTATATCGCCTAATAGCTCGTCTGGATGAAGCCTCAAGAGAACAATACACGGACCAAGCCAAAAGCTCACTGCACCGCATGATATACAGTAGACTGTACTACGATCTCCGGGAAAGAAACTACTTCCACGACAAATATACCATCGAACGAATTTCGTGAACTTTCCAGCTAAGGGTCCGGCCACGTAATGAGCGACGAGCGACTGAGCGACCGAGCGACGAGCCGCTGAGCGACTCAAAAAAATTAGAACACATGAAATCGTATGGAGGTGGCCACATAAGGCTTCGGCCACGCAATGAGCGACGAGCGACTGAGCGACCGAGCGACGAGTCGCTGAGCGACCAATCTGAGCGATGGGTGGCCATTTTCTAAACGACACGTCGCTGAGCGATTAGTTGGAAAAATGCCTTCGTCAAGTGCGGTTCATCGTAGCTTACTGGTTGAAAGTCGCGCTCATATTTATAGATCTGTAATAAGATCGAGAATCCGTAGATTTGGTGTACACCCCATAAATCGTGAAAGGGAAAATTATGGTGAATTTCATCATTTATATCTAAATCTTCGCAGATTTCCAGATCGCTTTTGGCAATATTGTCGTATGTCAGTACCATCTTTTGATTTGCTGTTGGAAAAAGTTCGACCAAAATTAACAAGACAAAAGAAAGCAATTAGTCCAGAACAACGGCTGGTTTTATGTTTAAGGTTAGTTTTTTTTTTAATTTTTTTAATCTTTATTTGTATTCTTCAGTTTATCCAATATAATATTTTGAATGTCAGTTCTTATCTCAAGTTTTTCAAAATTGTTAAATTGTGCCATAAATGGCAAAAGACTTTTGAAAAATTGAAGGTCATCACTATCCTCTTCTTTTTTTGCTACCTCTTTCTTTAAAATTTGTAGTCTTTCTTTTTCTAACTCGAGAAATTCTGACTCCAAATTGTATGTTGACGCTCTCTTATTTTTATTTTTTCGCACGTTTTGGGGGCAGCTGGTGCTCGTAGAAGGAGTGCTGTTTGTAAGCATATTGACACTTGAAAGGGTTACATCCTCTTCTTCCAGTAAATCTGATATTGTTTCTGCAAAAAAACGATTTTGAGCCATTGAATAACTTTCTGGTTCTCGAAGATTTCCCTCAGTTGGATCGGGTTCAATTGTCTGCCTCGTAAAGGCCATCATTTCAAAAAATGGCCATTTCGGTTTTGTTGGTGGAGCTTCGGATCCCGATACTGGACGTGGAGCTTTTCGAAGAACCCTTCGAAAAGTGTCTTTTAGGTTTTTCCACTTTAGTTTTACATTGGCTCCTGAAATTTGAAATATAATTATACGTACATATACTATTTACAATTTTTGTATCTTCAATGTTTTCAGATTTCTCGCAACAGGTCTTTCGTTTCGAGATTTAGCTTTTGCTTTTCGAATGGGCAGAAGCACAGTAAGTAACATTGTCTTGGAAACTAGCGTTATCATATGGGAACAACTTGTGGAAGAATATATGCCTATACCAACAACTGACCACCTTCGAAATGTTATTAACGATTACTACCGACGCTGGAAATTTCCTAACTGTTTTGGCAGTATTGATGGTAGACATTGCCAAATTCAATGTCCAGCAAATTCTGGCTCTCATTATTTTAACTACCTGCATTATTTTTCTATTGTACTGCAAGCTGTAGCTGATGCTGACAAAAAGTTTCTAACAATCGAGGTGGGTGGGAGAGGAAAACAAAGTGATGGTGGTACATTTTCTGGATCTACTTTGTTCAAATTACTTGAAGCTGATAAATTTAACGTTCCACCTCCACAAGCATTACCAGAATCAAACATTGTTCTTCCCAATTTTTTAATCGGAGATGAGGCTTACCCCCTGAAAAACTATTTACTAAGACCTTATCCAAGGAGAAACTTAAATGCTCAAACAGAAAACTTCAACAAAAAACTTTCAATCGCAAGAAAATGCATTGAGTGTGCATTTGGCATATTAAGCAAGAAATGGCGGTTTTTACAAAAAAACATCGAAACGAAGCCAAGCACTGCAGTTCGTTTAATTAAATGTGCTTGTATACTGCACAATTTTGTGAGAGAGTGCGATGGCGACAGTGACCTTGATTATATACACGTGTCTGCAGAAATGGCTAATGACTTAGCTCAAACAAATGCAACCACCCAAGAAGAACAGTCCCGTTATAACAGAAGCTCAAGCAATGCGTTGAATACAAGAAACGAGCTTGTGCAATATTTTTGGGAATTCGGGCATTGAACAAAAAACACTACTATTTGTAAAGATTAAATAAATTAAACTTACCAGAACAATTACAAATTTGTCCAACTTTTTCCCACTCTTTATCGGTGACATTTTTATTTTTGTGATCTTTGTGGGTGTCCTGCCATAGCATTGGGCGGCTTTGGACAGCTGAAATTAAACTTTCAATGTTTATTGTAGACATCTTTTTTTACGTCGCTCAGCGATCGACTGAAAAATTAAAACAAATTTGATTGCTAAGCGACGTCGCTCTGTCGCTTGAAAATTCGCTCAGTCGCTTACGGCTTATGTGGCCACCTCCATACGATTTCATGTGTTCTAATTTTTTTGAGTCGCTCAGCGGCATGTCGCTCGGTCGCTCAGTCGCTCGTCGCTCATTACGTGGCCGGACCCTAAGAGGAGAACTCCTTAATCTGAACTACATTCCTCACCGCGATGACTTATCAATAATCAATTGCATGCAACCTGCGCAACTTGAATGAGCGCGAGGATGTTTTTCATTTTGTTGGGCGATGTGCGATACTGAGAAAAATAAGAAGACTTATCCTTGGCCGTGACTTTTTGTCAAATACTGAAATAAGCCTTTGTAGCGTAAGTAAACTTGAGTTCACCAGAATGACTTTTGGTTTGAGGAACGCTTCCCAAACATTTCAGCGCTTCATGCATTCCATCCTCAGAGTCCTCCCGTTTTGCTTCATCTACATTGATGATATCTTGGTCGCTTCCAAAGATTTGAACGAACATCTCTACCATCTCGAAAGTCTTTTTCAGCGTCTAGAGAAGTATGGTCTCGTGATAAACACGGAGAAGTGTAATTTTGCCAAAAGCAATGTCGCATTTCTCGGACTCTTTATTTCGGCTGACGGTGGAAGGCAATCTCCTGACAGAGTAGAAGCGATCGCAAATTATAAACTTCCTAAGAATATTTCCGAGCTAAGGCAGTTTCTAGGCATGTTGAACTTCTACCGCCGATTTATCTCAAACGCAGCTCACATACTTTTTCAATTGACCGAAATTCTAAAGGGTAAAAAGAAGAGAAATGATACTAGAATGATTTGCAATGGTTTAGAAAGCTTCCACACGTTTTACTGGGACTTAGGGCACCGTATCGGGAAGAATTCAACACTAGCGCAGCTGAGTTAGGCCAAAACATTCGTCTGCCGTCAGATTTTCTCGTGACCAATAATACAACAGTTCCGCAATCTGATTTCGTCAAGGAATTGCATCGACACTTCGAAACCTTTTGCCCCTCCGCTCCTACTCGTCATTGTATTCAAAAATCTTTTGTATTTAAAGAACTCAAACATTGCTCTTGTGTTTTCGTAAGGGTCGACTCGTTCGCAGGCCTCTGCATCAACCTTACGACGGGCCATTCGTTGTTCTCAGTCGAGACGCTAAAAATTTTAAAATTCTGACAAACGGCAAAAAATCCATCATCAGAAAACCAAAACCACACGTCCATGGAGCCCGATCAAAAAACGCGAACAGGGCGGCCGGCGGCGCGGCGGCGGCGCACGGCGCGGCTACCATTGTGCGCCCAGGCAGATATCGTTGATTACAGCTCCCTGCACTTAACTG
Organism: Eupeodes corollae; assembly: GCF_945859685.1. Classification (NCBI taxonomy): domain Eukaryota; kingdom Metazoa; phylum Arthropoda; class Insecta; order Diptera; family Syrphidae; genus Eupeodes; species Eupeodes corollae. The sequence goes on along the minus strand of NC_079147.1, from coordinate 263,792,249 downwards.
GCGGGGGAGTGATGTAGCGTAAGTAGACACGTGTGGAATCACCACTCTGCCACTCCGCTGAACGCAACCGCAGTGAAATCAACCAGTCCACTTCCACATCGTTCTCCGAACGCTCAATTGTCAACGTCATCGTGGCTGGTTCTTTCTTTTTTTCGGTGTCTGCATCTCGTCGAGTCAAGTTCATTATTTTTGTTCAGAGTTAATTATTAAAGTATTTAATGTTTGTTTGCTTTCATTCTGAGACACTAAACCTTCTACTGGAAATGGAAGTCACAAATTTATATGCATATTGCAAACAGCTCTTAACTATAGACCTCAAATTTTAAATGAAGCGTTTTAATCTTAAACTGCACTTTCTTTCTTTTAATCTTTATAAAGCTATACTTTTAGTTGTCAATCAGGCAGACGGCAATGCCATGCATCATATTGATTGTATTAACCAAATTATTTAAAAAAAATGTATGTTTAAATAAAATCAATCATAATATTGAAAATCTTAATCATTCAATCCCACGTTTTTAAATAATGAATTCATTAATCCTGATCCCAGAGTTAATTCTTCAAGCTGTTTTTCAGTAAGGTTAAAATAAATTGAATAACGCAAAAGTTCATAGCCTAATTATTTAAATCTCTCATCGATCTTAAGGGCGATTAATTTCAGGGTTGAATCCAAATGTCTTATTTAAGAAAGCACTTTTCATGACAACCATTACTCTTTGAGACCACATAGCAAAAAGTCTTAAGGGTTTAAGTGACAAGATCTCGATGATCTATTGTGATCAACTCTTCAAAAAAATGTAAAAATCAGAAATTTTTTTTGCAAAACTGCGAACTGCTGGAAGTTTGGCGTTTATAGGTTGACAGATATGCATTAAATTATTTATTGAAATACTGATAAGATTTGGTTTTAAATCTTATTTCGATGATAATCATTCTGCAATAGAATTCTGGATTAATTGCTATTCTGAAATAAAATTTGACGACCATATACTGGGTGCTGGTTGGCAGATTTATATTTTAATTCGTTCGTGGGTGCAGATGTTCCGCGCAACTGCTTCGCCTATGAACAATCCACGGCCAGGGCCCAGTCGATCTTCAAGAACTCCCGAAAACATTGAAGTGGTTCAAGAGAGTTTACGTACGAGTTTACAACTTTCGGTACGGAAAAGGGCAGCCTCACTGGAACTTCCAAGAGCAATTATTACTGAAATTTTAAAAAGGATTTCAAGTTCCATCCTTCTTTCAAAATTTAAATAGTTCAAGAACACAAAGAAAGTGATTTTATTTCAATCAAATTTTTTTGTGAAACGTTGTGGAAGCGTTTTCCTACTGTGAATATCATTTTTTTGGAGTGACGAGGGTCATTTTGATTAAAACGGGCAAGTTAATAAACAAAACGGTCGTTACTGGGCTCCAAGAACCCATAACTCTCAGCTGAAACACCAAAAGCCATTGCATTACCCCAGTGTAAGTATTTGGTGCTTCTGTCCACTCATGGGATAATTGGACCATTTTTATTGAGAATGCTCGGGGCCAGTCGAAAAATGTCAATAATTATCATTACCCACGCATGATAATGGATTTCTTTTTGACGAACCTGCAACCTCATCTATCGGGACTGCGTTTCGAACAGTGCGTGCAACTGGGCGGAAGACATTTGGATGACATAATGTTCAAAAATTAAAATCCGCATTATTGCTCTGTTGGTTAATATTTCGAGTAAAACAATTATCAAATGGATTTTCTTAGATTTAGTTTTGAAAATATAAATAATTTAAGAAGAATTTTTTAAGTATTACGGACAAATTTAGAAATTTTATATAAGACACTCTGTTTGATATTTATCTCTCTAGCGTCAAAATTTGTTCACACTTGCCATTATCTCTCCTACAAATTTTATAGAGATTAAAATTTAATGGTAAATCTCTCTTTCTTTAAATTATTAAAGTTTCGAATACAAATTTGATCCTGTATACAATTTAAATCAACTTATATCGAAAATGAGAATAAAATAAAAACAAAAATTGATTTATTTTACCAATGGAAAATCCCATTACATGAGTTTTAGAACATTGCATTAAAATGCTTTTAAATGTCACATTTTGATGCACGAGATTTCAACAGATCGTTTAAGTTTTATTTTCTATTTTCAAAACACTACTCGTACATGGTTACAAGTTGTGCAAAGTAATCTATTAAAGATTTAACTTAAAAATTCGCTATAAAAATGAAATAAAATCATTTCCACGCACAAAACGTGCATCAATTATCGTCGCATAAGTATCTACTAACTTATCTGTTGAATACAAAATGTATGCCCTAACACACTTACAAACAAAAAAAACTACCTTTTCCCAGAAGTCCAAAAATATTACAACATTCAGCAAACCATAAATCACTAAATCAAATCACATTTAATAAATTTAAGCATGACAATAAAAAAGTCAGTCAACAAAGTTCATCCACTACCCACGATACTTAAAAACTCTACGCATTACTGGTACAGCTTATTGTTGACATGCAAATTGAGATATTGTTTTTTTGTCAACACCCGAACGCCAGTCCGCCAACACTGCAACTGTCAGGGCTTGAACGTACATAGTTAACCCCCAAAGGACTATTATGCTAACTACTATATGTCCATTACAAATTAAACTTCCCGAAACAAAGTTACATAAACGTCGACGAGTGTATATCGCATAGTGAAAAGGGGTTGGAAACGGGTTTGAGAATGGAAGGACAATCATTTTTTTTTAATACATTGTTGCCACCTTAACACTTAACGCACTGTGTTACGAGTAAACAAGTAGTAATAAATTTGATCTGGTAAATCTAATATTACGCAAACTGGAAAAGTCAACATCCAGGAGCGGTTAAAGAATATTTTGACTAATTTCGGGCGCAAAATTAAATTTTCTTCGAAAACTCTAATTCGGAAAAGTTTTATGTTCCAGAAAGCACTTTCACGCGAATAAATTGGGGAGCGCAATAGTCCGTTGAGAACTAGGGCCTCGTGACTTACAGCTCTCAACCATTCGTGTGTGCGAGTACTATTGTCAGGGATTGAGGGGACCAACAGTTTTTTAAAGCTGAAACCGAAAGGCCAATTTGAATTTTCATGACAAGAATTACTCTTGGAGAATTTGTAAATTCCTCGCAGTTCCCGTGGCATAGGCAGCGATCAAAACCAAGACCTCTGATATGTAGTCCAACTCACCACCATTATGTCACGGGTACTACTAGGGCTTTTATCTGCCTTTAAAACCAATAAAAATAACAAGATTATCGGTCACAATCAGTAATAGTATTTTTGAACAACAGATATACCTGTATAAATTGCTGTTAGTTCTACAATGTAGATGTTTGCAGATTCTGTTACCAATTTTATTCTTTGTGTGAACAATCTGTGTTGAAGGTACTATAAGCGTTAGAGGCAGAGATCATTTCTTCATGAAGCATTCTAAATATTCCGTCACTGTAGTATGTTATTTTTTAAGTGTTTATGAGAAGTACATTTCCCTTCTAAAGTGGAGTCGTTACTTGCTACATTTTCGCAAGTAACAATAAAATAATTAATTGTTATTTATTTTATTATCACTTGAAACCATACAAAAATATGTTTCGCTTACAAAAACTTGATGCAAAGGGCTCGATGTGCTTGCAAGTTCAAACAAATAGTACCTTCTAACATCTTCGAATTATTGGATTAAAAAGCGCTTTGATAAAACTGCTTTATAGTTGGCACCATCAAAACTCTATCTGTACACTGTGCTTAGCTGTAGATAAGTTTTCAGAAAAAAGAAAGTTTATGTTCTTAGAGATGAAGAAGTGTTAAAACTCAACTTTGAAGGTCTAAGGCCATGCTGTCCTGGGTAAGCCTTCTCTTTCACTAATCGACCAATTGGTCTAGCAATAATATGTATATACTATATGTCGAAACCCGAAAGTGGGCGAGAAAACATTAGTGGTAATTTTGTTTTTATTTCCTATAAAATACTATAACTTTAAGACAGTACAGTGTTGGTGGCTCTATGTAAATAGGCACATAGTGTTTTTCCTTAGTCTTAAAATGATACTTAGTAGGTATATATAACTCTTAAAATATTAAAAACGCATTAAAGTTCCGAAAATTATTTCGCTAATGTAAGACAAATATTGCAACTAATTGCATAAACCTCACAAAAACGCTGTATAGAGCCTACATAAAGTTGTGAATGTAGTCTTTATAATGCCTCTTAACGCAAAAATGCTATTTATAAAACTTATATGGGGTTTCATAGTCCCAAAATACGCTAAACGCGTTTTGAGGTTGCATAGAGCCTACATAAGGAAATAAGTGTTATTATTATTTCATAAATGTCATTTTGATTTTAAATTAAAAAGAAAAAAAAATGCCCTTCCAGTTTAGCTCGTTTATTTATAATTTCAATAATTTAAATAGCGCTTTACCAACTCCGAGAAGGCGGATAGTTTATAAAAAAAAGTGAGCCAAAGAAACAAAGAACTTAAAAAATGTATCATAAAAATAATTGGAATTATCCGTTTGGACCTCAGCAGCGAGAATAGAGGAGGCCACATCCCCATACATATCCAAGTAACGACTGAAATAAGATATTGAGGACGGAACGAGGTAAGTTTGTACTAAATTATCACAGTTATTCGAAGTCCGTACTTTTTATGATTTGTTTATAGATTCAAGACGATGGAGCAGACATTCACGGATTAATCCAACCTACGCTTTGTCAAATTTGTAAGCGAAAGGCAAGAGAGTTAACTACCAAAAGACCTTTGTTCATTAAAATACAAAGTTCTTTTTCGGACCACTTAGAACTATGAACAAGTTTCCAAAGGAGGTTGGGGCCATTGACTGCATCCACATAAGGATCTCAAAAGTAGGTGGCCCATCAGGCAGTACTATATAAACAGAAAAGGGCACCACTCGCTGAATACCCAAGTAGTATGCCACGAATCCCTTAAAATGAATGACTGTGTTTGCCGCTGGAGAGGCAGCATTTATGACTCACGATTTTTTAGGGAAAGCAGAATTAAACAAAGATTTGATGATAGAGTTCAATGGTCGTCTGCTTGGGGATGGTGGGTACCCTTGTACTAATATCCTCTTTACTTCCGTTTTAAATCTCCGAATGGATGCTGAAATAAAATACAATATATCTCAAAGAGCTACTCGTATTACGGTGGAAAGATGCTTTGGCGTCTGGAAGCAAAGATTCCTTAGAAAATGTCAAAACAATTAATATGGCCTAAGCAGTTCTTCATAACTTGGAAATTTTATATTTTATTTGTTATGACAAACAGCTGATTTGGTAGACAGATAAATGGAATAGATTGCTCCATTTTGGTACTTTTTTGACATAAACATTGTAAAACTAAAATTTATAGCAGAATTTTGTATAAATGGAAATTTTCGCAACGTTACATAGAGCCTACATAATTCCTTATGCACTGTATAACTATTCATCTTTTAACGAATTCTATTAAATAAGCTTAATAAAAAACAATAAAATATTCGCAGTTTGCCTTAGTTTACGGACAAATAAATCGCATTCCTTCTTAATCTATTCTGTCAAATAAAAAATCGTTTTAGCGCAGCATGTTCATTTTTAAAGAAAACAGTTATTTAATTTGAAATTTTGTAATTTTTGGATATTGAACGATATAAAATTAATTTTTCAGCAATAAAGAGAAAGGACGCTTGGATGTTCAAGAAATTGATAAAATGAAGTTTCTTATATCTCACACACATGTTCTACTTTCTCACTGACAAATTGCAAAGCTGACTCTAAGACAATAAGGTAAAGTTTTTCAAAAAGCTACTAAAATGAACTTAACTGCAGGCAAATTAAGGACAAATTAGATTAGCCAACTACACAACAGTGGAAGTTTGATGGTATGGGGAGCATTTTGAATGAATTGTATGCTACCAATTTGTTTCATATCAACGAGGATGAACTGCAAAATATACACAGACTAGTTGGATGACGTTCTCCAGAACGAAAAACAGATGATTTTTCAACAATTTTCAACAAGACAATGCTCCTGTCCATGCTTCTAAGGAATCTAAGGATTGATTTCGTCAGAAACACACCGCTTTATCGACAGCTTGTAGTCCCGATTCTAATCCAATTGAAAACCTTACTTAGATCAAATGTTTAGAAAAATGGAAGACAATTTGATACCATTTTCGAGTTTTAAATCTGTATCCAGAGATGTTGGGAAGTTTAAAAAACAGATTCGATGATAAGCAGAGTTTTTGAACTTATAACGAATAAATGTAGCCATACCAAGTTTTAATTTTCTTGTTTTAATTATTGTTTTTGAAAAATAATAAGTTTTAGATAAGTGCTTTAGGTTTTTCGAGTTTTGTTTTTTTATTTTTATTTCATTAAAATCAATATTTTAAAATAAATAAAGCTTAAATATGTACATGTACAAGTTGACAAATTTACTTTATGCGATTAATTCAGTTTTGCAGTAAAGTGCTTTTTAAAGAATGTTTGCCACTGTATTTTATACAAAATACTCGAATGACAGCTGCAGAAGTGACAGCTTTCCAAATAGAATGCTATTAAATATAGAACCTCTTATTGAAAATCCCTATACATTAATTACTCACCAAATACGGGCCCAGATGCATCAAAAGACTCAATGCACCACTGCCATGACAATCACAAGAGCAGCATTAAGGGTAGGTTACAATGAATATGTTACATTTTACAGCGATAAACTTCATCGTCATCCCTTCAAACCACTTTGCATGTGTGTTCCTTTACGACCCCAACCACTGTCACTACCATCACACCACACCGCAGTAATGAGAATGAAACGCACTTTTAATGAGATGAAACATGCGTTGCACAAGGCCGAATCTAATTCAAACTTTTTCATCAAAATCGCATCGCATGAGTTCCTAATAATCAAAAAAATCACAACAACAATAACAACCGAACCCGCAAATTGCATTACGATCTGTGAAATTACCTATTTTAATGTTATGTTTTTTTTTTGTTTGAATATTTGAATTTATTTGGAAAATTTGTTTACTTAACGCGCTGAGTTGAGCGTTAAGCGCTGAGCGGTGCTTGTGGGACTGGATTTGTTGGGTGTTTTGGGAGGACTTGTGTGGAAATTGTGAGGCGCGTTTTTGCCATTTACGCGGTTGTTTTTATTTTCTATTTTTACATAACAATCAATTCCAATCAGCAACGGTGGGGTTAAGGGTTGTATTTTTGTTTGTATTTATTTATATATTTGTTGATTATATATTTCTAGGGAAAATCCAGCTAGCACAGCAGATTTTTATCGTTATTGTCGTTGATGTTGCCATTGCCATTTGCCGCACATGTAATTTTAATCACATGCAGCACGTTGTAATTAATAAGATTGAAATTGCATTCGGAAAAGTGTTGACATGCGGGTTAAAAAAAAAACCTTTAAAAAAATGATAGGAACCATCCCAATTCTGCTCAATCTGATTTTATGTTATTTATTTGGATTAACTATTTTTGGATGAATTGGATATTCTTATAGAAGCATCAGAGGAGCATCAGAACCTAGGACATCGATGATGATGATGACGATGGAGCCCTTAAATGGTTATTGGGATGAAAATTGCAATTGAATTGAATTATATTTTGTACCTAAGTAATGGAGGATGTGTTTGGGTCTCTGATGAAAATCAAATGCAGTTTTATATGAAAAGTATTAGATATTATGTTTCCACGACCGACGACGAGTAATAAAGGGTGATTCAGAATTAAAGATTCTAAGTAGGTATACAAAATAAAATCTTTTCTGATAAAAATAATCAAGCATACGAAAACATTTTCATTATATGTGGTTTCCTTGAGTATTGTCATAATTTCTGTACATTTATACACTTTAGGAATTTTGTTGTATCCGTATCACCCTGTAAGTCAATTTATTCATCACCATTATAATATGACAAGGATTACATTGAGGAGCTTAAAGTAATTATAAAATCAATTTTGTGGTTAAAATGAGAAATTTTTGAATTACATATTTGAGCAGAAGGAAAACGAACAGATGAAGTTTTGTATTTGTACATACATAGTTGGTGATTTTGTTACGATGAGGATAAATAATCGATGGAATTGTATTGGAAAAGTACATGACAACCTTCTCAAGCCCAAATAGGTATTATGAGCTTAATACAAATTATGTTAAACAAAAATAAACAATTATTTACATATGAAAAAAAATATGGGCCACCTATAACAAAACCCGTACAAACGATCTTCTATGCAGGCCAAGGCAAGACATAGCCAGGATTGTTGCGGTTTGTACCGGACATTGGCCTATAAGAGTTCATGCAGAGAAGTTGGGTATCTCTTACAACACCTTTTGCCGTAGCTGTAGTGACCAAAGAGAAAGTGAAACCATAATCCATTTCCTCTGCAAATGTCCTGCTTTGGCAAACACCAGAATTAAATGCTTTGGAAAAGCATTCTTTCAAGAACTCGATAAGCTATCTGAGACAAAGATTAGAGACCTAATCTTTTTTCTCAATGCGACAAAATGGCTCTAACATAATCGCTATGAAGCTTCTCTATCAATCTATCCCTTTCAATCAAAGGTCAAACGAGTTTTTGGTATCAAAACGGCGCACTACAGCGCTAATTGGATCTCAGGCTAGGTTGCCTTGAGATCGCTATTTCTACCTACCTACATATGAAATATATGTAGATGACAACAATTTATTTTGGGTTCGAAAATGTATTTAGGCAATATAATTTAAAAATAATATATTTGTTGTCCTACGAATGCGTCTCAAGTCAAGTTTTAGAAGTACATAATAAAATGCGTTAACAAATTGTTTTCAAAATGAGTATTTTAAACTTCCCATAGGAAGTTATTGTAATTTGTCCGATTTGTTGCATTGAAAAATTTGACATTTCTCGACGTTTCAAGGTCCCTAAAGGTTTTTTAGAGCTGCGGCGCGCGTGTGTTCGTACGTTTGTAACATATTAATAATGCTAACGAATTTTATTTTATAGATGTGATGTATTATTGAGAAAAATCAAATTGACAGTTTTTTACAAAAAATAACCTTGAAAATCATTAATAAAATTCTGTAAAAATAAATTTACGACAAAAGTATGTTTTTAAAAATCAAAGGTATTGTCTTTAAAATAATTTCATCTTATAGAAAATATTGTTTTCGACATTCAGTAAATTCTTTATAAAAATCCGACAATATTCATAAAAATTAAGATCTACTAAAAATAGTTTGCAAAATAAATAATTAAATGAAGGTATTAACTAAATTTTCTTTTAAAAATCATATCTGTATATTTGAATTTTTTTTGTTTATAATAAGCGTACACTCAAAGGGATATATTACCCTTATTATGTAGACACAGTGTGAGCACAAGGAAAGGGAGAGAGGGTTTGAAAGGAGATGTCGGTGCACATTGGTTTTGTATTCCTGAATGTTGCAATAGCTGGGAAAGACAGAGAGTGGTAAGGCATTCCACATTCGCATAGTACGGCTAAAAAACGAATCTCTGTACTTGACAGTACGACCGAAGTTGGGCTCGGGTATATTGATGAGCATTGCTAGAAGCGCGAGTATTACGGTTGAACTCTTTAAGGGGAGGAATGCAGATGGCTATTTCCCTAGAGCATAAACCATTAAAATAACGGTAAAAGAGGGTGAGACAAGATACATTTCCACGATGTTCAGGTGACGTAAATGATCTTATGATGGTAATATCACCAATCATTCTAAATGCTCTACGTTCAATAATATCCAAGAGGCTTAAGTAAGTTACAGGAGCACCAGCCCAAATATGGGAGTTATACTCAAGATTTGGACGTATGTATATAAGACTGTAAATAACAGCCAGATCAGAGGGGGAGAAAAACTTCTCGCATCGCCTTACAAAACCCAAACATCTTGCGGCATTTTTGGCGACATCGCGTATGTGATCGTTCCACAAAAGGTGGTTGGTGATACACATACCAAAAATATCGAGATGTTCAGTTTCCTCGATGCAAGTGCCAGTTATGGATAATATCAGGGAGGGTATATTTCGCTTTAACTATACAAGGCACCATTGCGTTTTCGAAGCATTAATTTCCACGTGGTTTCTTCTTCTACTGCCTCTTGCGAGGAATTGACAAATCCTTCAAGAGTAATTCTTGTCATGAAAAAGTGCTTTCTCAAACTAGCCGTTAGCATTCGGCCTAAAATTGTAGGGCCCTTCCATTCCTGACAACAGTACTCGCATACAGGAATGGTTGAGGGTTGCAAGTCATTAGGTCCTGGTTCAGAACGGACTGTTGCTCCACCCCCTTTGATTTTTGTCTCTTATTTCCCATTGTACAATGCTGTTTAGGTCGGAATTTAATGACCTTATTATATTGCAGTTCCACATCCGAAGAAGAGGGGTGTGAATCTGAAAACGAATATAAAAAGCTAAGAGTGCTATCGTCAGCGAAACAATGTATTTGATTAGATGTTGCAGACAAGAGATCATTAATAAAGATGAGAAAGAGTGTTGGAGATAAAACAGAGCCCTGGGGCGCACCAGCATTTATTTTGTGGTTTTCAGACTTGAATCCATCCAATACAACTTGTATTGAACAATTCGAAAGGTAATTACTAATCCAATGAAGGAGGGATCAATGAATACCAAAAGCACGCATTTTCGATAAGAGAGCCTGACGCCAATATCTAGTGCAATAATCTTACTGTCTCCAAAACTATGTAAAGATTTGTTCCACTGTTCGGTGAGATGAACCATGAGATCACCAGTGGACCTATTGCTACGAAAGCCGTACTGCCGGTCATTAAGAAGCTTTCGATCTTCAAGATATTTCTTGAGCTGATAATTAATCAGCGTTTCCATGACCTTGGAAAGAAGGGACGTAAGTGCAATCGGTCAGTAGTGTGAGGAAGATTCGCCTTTTTTGGGAATAGGCCCATAGAATCATTAACTCGATCAAGTACAGGCGGAGTCATAACACTCACTGGCAGAGTTGAATTTGCGGCGAACTGCCTAGCAAAGAGATTTGCTTTCTCTAAGGAGCTACAAAATGGAGTGTCATTTACAACGAGCGTGGGAACCGAGGAAGAGCAAGAATTCCTCATGTTTTTTACAAATGACCAAAAATTTATACTGCCTTTGGGACATTGCAGTATTTTTTGCCGTAATTTTTGGTCAAGTAAAAATTTGATCCGTCGAATATGTGCGTTGCAGGTCTTCCTCGCTTGATTGATCTTATTCCGGTTTTCCTCAGTTGGATTGGCTTTTAAACAACGGAAACTTACCTTCTTGACCCTAATAACCTCTTTACAGCTCGCATCGAACCATGCGTTTTCCTTATGTCTGATGCTTTTAACCCTATTCGGGATAAAAGTTCTCATTGCCAGGAGAATCAAACTTGTGATCATATCAGCGCTGGCGTCAACGTCACTATCGAGGAAGCATAGTGACCAGTTAAAGATCCTGAAGTAATTATTGAGACCGTCCCAGTTGGCTTTCTCGTATTGCCAAACGGTTCTCTTAGGAGCTCTTTCTTTAACTGGAGAGTTTTTACACGAGAAATTTGCTGATATGACACAATGGTCAGATGTGCCTAGAGGAGATATATATGTATACAAATAAAAATTTTCAATGAATGGTACTAAAATTCGTAAAAATTGGTTTTCGACTAAAAATCAGACAACTTTTCTAACAAAATACGATAACCTATTTACAAAAACAACAAAATACTGAAATAGTTTTCGATTCAAGTATTAAGAGAATAAAGAATGATATTGGCTTCAAATTATTTATCTTACTCAAAATAATGTTATGAATATTTTGTTGAAGTTTTCAGCAAGACAAATCGAGACGGGATTCGAAGTTATCAGTGCAGGTCGCATTCCAGCCTTTTTTTATTTTTCTAGTGGAGAGAGTTTAAATATTGGTTTTAATATTTATTTGACCGTTCCATAAATAACAAATTATTTAAACTAAACGAAGGCTAACTTAGAGGAATATTTTGAATAAATATAGAACTAAATAGCTTTAGAGTTTTTATCGTTCTCGGGTGAAAATCATAAAAGGTCGAATTGATTTAGAAAAAGAATGTTATTAGTCAGAGATCACATAAACATAAAGACAATATATGTGTGCCAACACTTTAAACGTGATTATCAGACATATTTTATATTTATGATATTTATGTGTATTTAAATTCTCTCTTTAAAAGCTGTATTTATTTAAAAACTAATTCATTTTTAATCTAAAATTCATACATTTTCTTGTTGTTCGCAATAATCTGGAACAACTAATTCAAAAAATTCTTCTAGCTAGTTAGATGTTGAACTTTTATATTTATCAATTGTTAATTATTAATAGTTAGTAGTTGACACTTACAATAGGGTTGAAATTATTCAAAATTGTAAATTGAATTAACATCAGCTTTTTAAACCATGCAATTTTTTTAACTTCATTTAAAATTTCACATTTTCATAGGTGTGTGGTGTCCAGTGCCGGATTGACAGGAAGGTAACTGGTTTCAGAAGCCCCGTTGGCTCCACAAACGAGGGCCCCCACAATAGAGATTTCGGAAAATTTGTGTTCCAAATTCCAACTAATAAACACTAGTAAACTTTGAAATGTATTTTTTTCGCTCTTTTTTAGTGCGAATTTTCCACTTTTATAAATTAATTGCTGTAAATGAAGAATCGGTGTTCTCCAATTCTTCGAAAAATCAATTATTATTGACTAATTGGTAATTTGTTTCATATTTCTTCGGCTGTTCAATTCTGTGATCTCGTGCGGAATTTGTACACGTTTTTCACAGCCAGTACTGAGAGGCACCGAATTCTGATTGAGAAATTATGGGGAAGAAAAGCGGCCATTTTTTAGTCTTGAAAAGGCAGAGCAGAAGCTACGAAAGCCTTAGTCAATGGATATTCGGAGATCGTAGAACGTTTAACCAGCATATCTTCCTACAAAGAGCAAAAAGATATCGTGGGGAATGAAGCTACACCCCTTCTACAGAAGATGAGTGGTCACGAAACTGCTTTGTTTGCAACAGTTTGGAACGATGTTGCAAAAATGATTCTTGAATCACTGAAATCATTCGTGGAATCCAAATGAAATGATTCCATACTGATGAATATGTTGAATCCGCTCGATTACGGGAAAGCACAAGACGCAAATCTGTCACCCAAGGAAAAATACAAAGTATCCGCCTTCATCCCAGTTATTGACCAGCTATCCGTTTCTTTTACCGAAAGATTGCATCACATCGAGAAAATGGATGCTGAAAATTTGCACGCTGCAACAGAGGCATTGATGAAAGTTCCATTTGTGTCTTTGATTGACTCATAGAAAAAGGAAAAGGACTATGGAACAGATCAATCTCCGGAGCTATTTTACTATCAAGCTCTCAAAAATCAAAATTTCAGAGCTACGATCCCAAACCTCGAAATTGAATTAAGTTATATTTGGTTTTGATGGGAACAAATTGCACTGGATGCGAAAAAACCGTTTTATCGTTTATCCCTCCTTAGCGGTTGAAAACGATTTACTCCGAGAACTGGATTTCAACAAAATCATCAACGATTTTTCGGCGAAAATGCTTGAAAGGTTCCGTTCGTTAACCCTAAAATTTAATTCTAGACAATTCTTTTTTTGTTTGTTTGTTCAATACTAAAGGAATCTACTTCGTTTCACAATAAATTATTTATTGAAATACTCGAGTAAAAAGAAATGGTTTACTTTATTTCGAAAATAATTTGGGGCGAGCGGGCCTCCGCTTCTTTATTGACCTCTGGACCGCTAATTCCGGCCCTGTTGGTGTCTTAGTTCGAACACAATTTAAACAAAAAGAGTCTGTTTAAAAACATTACCTATATTTGAAGATTTTAAAATTGAAATATCACTTTATTTCACAAAATTGTTTAATTGATTAAATTTAGTTTTTAAAAATCGTAAGAGCGTTTTTTACAATATACAACTTTTATTAGAACTATTTTTAGTATACAGTTATTGAGTGCAAACTAAAAGATTTTGAAATTCTTTTAAAAAAAATTGATACGTTTTGGAGGTATCGAATTTTGATAAACAACCAAATATTTTTTAAAATAAAAAATAAATTAGACATGTTGGAGCATCTAATGTTTTATAGACAATATAAAAGCTTGCTCATAAAATATTAAAATCATTCATTTCTTAATGAGAAAAATTAAAAACAATTAACGTCCCTATTGGAGATAATGTTCTATAGCGATTTTTAATATTGAAAGTAGTCAAGATAAAAACAAAAATTAGATAAGAAAGCATAAACATATTTCTATCCGATCTAAAATAAATCGGACATAGGTATAGAAACCAAATTTGGCTCAATATAAAGAAATTCAGTTAACTTTAACCCAACAGGGTTATAATCGGTAATGCCTGAAAATATCTAATGAATTTACAATATTTAAGTTAACGGCTCCTTTTGTCCAGATAGAAGACTACTTGACTATAAAGTATAGTATAGCCGATTTAATTGCTTCGAATTTCTATAATAATACCCAATAATATACAAATATAAAACTAACACTTTTGCTTTAAATTGTTTTTCTGTAGTTTTTAACTTTGAGATTTAAAATGTATTTTGTGTGATTATAGACAGAAGCAACATTTCTTTAAAAGTAAGAATGGATTTGAGGCTTTGAAAAAAGTTATATCAAAGTATTGTAGGTGTTGGCGTGTTGTCCAATCTTTGATTTTGTATGTAACTCACTTTTTCTCACAAAAAATATTCCTTTTGCTTAACAGGGAAGGTATTTGCACAACATCCTATACAGAATTTAAAGCAAGTTCTCCCTTTAATCAAATGACAAATTTACTGCATTATTAACTTTTTTGAAAAAAAAAATCTTTACAAACAGTTGAGATTAATACCCCCTCAAAAAACAAATTTTCGGACGGTTACGAAAAACATTTAAAGTGTGGTTACACAAGTTTGAAAAAAGCGAAATAGCGGATTTCAAGAAGTGATGAAAATGTTAAATTCTTTTTTAATATATTTTGAGACATATACTGTTGATAAATGTTGCAACCAATTGATAAAGTCATTCCAAACATTCATAGAATATTATACGTTTTATTACACTGAATGATTTCAAACCTTTCTTAGCCACCTTAAACACCTTTTTATGGTTTCTTCACTTTTTTTTAAATATTACGTGCATTACATTTTTAAAACATAGAGTAATGGAAAAAGGTCGAAATTCAAATTCAGAAAAACAGTAAATAAATAATTTTTAGTGTTTGTTATAGAAATATGAGTTTAAACGTTGCTAACCATTGTTATTGGGAAAGCCTTTAGGATAAAATATTAGAGTTTTCCCACTGGAAAAGTGTCGCGACGTGCTCTTAAATTCAATATCATAATCTACGACCAGTAAAGGCTCGGTTTTTAATTTGATTTAAAAAGTAATTATGTTATATTAATAAAAAAAAAACATAACGTAACGTAAGTAAAAAAATATACAAACACATAAATGTTTACCAACAATGTTTAAATAACTACCAGAAGTATAATTATATTATTCAAAAATGCAATTATTTCATGTCTGTTTTTATTTAAAAAACAAAAAAAATATTACAAAAATTGTCAACGGATCGATTTAAAACCTTTTATCCCATTCTTTTGGAAAACATTGCAACCACTGTTACTTCCTTTTTTCGATTTCGAAATTCAATTAGGTTACTTTTTCCACCAATACATACATATATACATATTTAGCTTTTCCGGGGAATAATATCTCTCTCAGGTTTCAGGTAAAACAAATTTCCACAGGATATTCAAACTCATCGTTATATTGTTGGATTTTTTTTATTATCCTTGTGAAGAGTCAAAAACAAAAAATGCCAGAAGCCATCAACCGACGAGAGATTGAGTCTGAAAATGAAATTTCCTCCTGCTCTATGTTTTTACAATTATTATTGTGTTGAGGTCAGAGGTCAGTCGTTTTTTTGTTAACCTATGTATTTGTGTATCTTTGCACATCTCACACAGACAGCACTGTAACAATTTAAGCTTTTCTTTCTTTCTGCACATAAGAAAAACAACAAACACAAATTGAGGGAGGGGTGGTAGAAGGTTAGCTATATAAAAAGAGGTGGGAAAATTCCATTTGATTGCGGACATCTTTTTTTCCATTTTCATCTTTTGCTTTTTATTTCCACGGGTGTTTTATATTATTATTGTTATTTCTCTGGTTTTCCTTTGGGTAACGTTTTTTTCCGTTATTATCGTTTCTTTTTTCTCACCGAGATTTATAGCAACATTTTTCTTTTTTGTTTTTAAATGGCAAACACAAATCGCTGAGGGCATCCTTTATTGTATTATTAACTCTTCGGTGAATTGTGGAAAGTGAATCTCTCAGCTCTCACTGCGAATGCGGTGCCTTATGGTCCCTTCGTGGCATCGTCGTCACGTTGTCCTTCGTTGGTGGGATTTTAATCGAGGATAATAGAATTGTCCTGGCTGTGTCAATTTCTGGAGGGCGTTATAAATGAATTCAACTTCAGCTATTCGTTATGGTAAAGACTATAAAACAAGAGGTGTAGTGTAGGTGTTTCAATGGACCCTTTTATTTTAAGGTTCTTCATATTTCTATGAGACACGTTTTGATGAACACACCATACAACTATAACAACAACCAATTATATACAAAAACATAACATTAGCTGATTGCGTAAATAAACATAAATACTTAGGTGCTTAGTTAGAGCTTGTCAAAATTCGAAATATGTATCCCTATCCCACCTTATTTAGAATAAAGAAGCTCAGTTCACACAAAGGAACTTTTGGGTTATTCAAGACTATTTCGAATGCAAAATTTTTCGTTTCAAACAATTACATACAACTACAATTTCCATCACTTTGTTTTGGTTCAAAAATAAATTAAAAAATAATATTTAGGACTTAACAGAACTTAGATTTTGAAATCTGTGCTTTAAGTTGGGAATGTATGCTAATATTATATTTATGTTTATTCCATGTATTTCCTTTATTTAGTAGATTGTTACTGTATTTTAAGTAACAACAATAAATATTTGTGGAAATGTAAATAAAAGAATTCCGAGAAATTTTGAGTCCATAAGATTTCCCTTTTATTCTATAATGGAGTTTTCCATGGGAAAACACCAAAATGTCCTGTTTTTGCAATTCATGGACCAAAATAAATTGATGTTTTTTAATGTAATGTATTCGTAAACGCACCAAAGATTAAATTGTGTGTTATGATAAAGTGAACGCACCCAACCTTATGTAGTTAACAAATAGATGTCATTTATTAGTAAGTAAGAGAGAACAATGAATAAAGAACAGTATTATATCAGCAACCAAACAGCACACATCTCTTTGAATATACTTCAATTGGCGACGAGGATTAGTAACATTTTTTTTCGCGCAAAATAAAATTAAAGTAAAAGTCATAAGAATGCCAAACGGTGATACATCAAAAACCGAACAAAAGATGACTATTTTTCAAGCGTCTCAAATGACGGAATTTTCGCCAGAAACAGACAGTTTTTCTGAATGGAAAGAGCGCTTAGAAATCCATTTCACCGACATTGATGTGACATTGGAGCCATCAAAAAAAGCAACGCTGTTGAAAAGTATCGGTACACATGCGTATTCACTGTTACGAGCACTTTGTGACCCAAAAAGGCCAAGCGATAAAAAAATATGACGAACTGTGCACGCTGTTGGAAGAGCATTTTATGCCACCGGTAATGATTTATCGGGAACGATTGAATTTTTACACCGCATCGAAAAATTCAGATGAATCAGTCAATTCATGGTACGCACGCGTTAAAACATTAGCGCTGAAATGCAAATTTGCCAATTTGGACGAAGCTGTACGTGACCGATTTATCATGGGAATGGCCAACAACGAGAAATTGTTTGAGAAATTTTGCGAAGAGGACGAGAAGCTGACGATAGCCACGGCATTGAAGAAGGCGCTCATATACGAGGTGAAACTCAAGGGTAACTCAATGTCAACTGATGTAAACTTTGTCCGAGGCAACAACAGTAGCGGGACTCAACGCAACAGGCGATCTAACGGACATCACCAGAAAAGGGATGCATGCAAACATTGTGGCTGGAGGACACACAAATCACAAACTTGCAAATTTAGAGACGCTACTTGTGATAAATGCGGAAAAAAGGGACATTTAAAGCCGATTTGCCGCTCAAAAGAGAAGAATTTATCGACAAATTTTTGTTAATTTAAATCACACTATTTCTCATGTTCAAGAAACTAATCCTAATATTTCGACTTTCGTTAACACAGGTACTCAAGTTGGACCGACATGTGGTGATGGAACGGATTGGTATTCCATTTTTAATATTTCCGGGAGCCGTAAGTCAAATACTTTCGATTTAACTGTGTACATCAACGGTATCCAATTCGATGTGGAATGTGACACTGGGTCTCCGATTTCGTTGATGCCCTTAACTCAATACAGGAAGCATTTTGACACGCGTTGTTTAAAGCAAAACACAGAAAAATACGATGACTACGGTGGTCATGGAATAGAAATTATCGGTGAGTTTTTACCAAACATAAAATATCGAGATCAAACTGAGGAAGTAGAAATGGTAGTCACGAATGTTAATCGACCAATTTTATTAGGGAGAAATTTTCTTCGGGTTTTCAACTTTGAATTAAGACAAGTTAACGCGATGTCAAGTTCGAGCTCAACCGTTTCAAATCAGAAGAATTCAGTCAATCCTGTTCCAATTCAAAATTTTGCATCTAATTTAGATAATACAAATGTTTATAATACAATTGTTCAAAAATTAAAAACGACTTTTAGTGAAGTTTTTGAAGAAGGTTTAGGTAAATTTACCATCTCGAAAGTACATTTAGAGGTCATGCCGGGCACGAAACCAATTTTTTGGAAACCGCGTGCGTTGCCGTTCGCATGGAAACCAATTGTTGAACAAAAACTAAATGAATTTTGTGATTCTGGTATGATGGAACCAGTCGATAACGCCGATTGGGGAACACCGATTGTGCCAGTGATGAAACCAAATGGTGATTTACGCATCTGTGGTGATTTTAGCGTCACTCTTAATAAATTTTTGGTAGATTTCAAATATCCATTGCCCCGTATTGAGGAGATTTTCGCTTCGCTGCAGGGTGGACAGTTGTTCAGTAAATTGGATCTATCGAATGCGTACAATCAGTTAGAATTAGACCATGAATCCCAAAACCTTTGTACTCTTAGTACACATTTAGGCTTATTTAGAGTAAAGCGATTAGCTTTTGGCATAAAACCAGCGGGGGCTATCTTCCAAAAAACCATTGAAACATTGTTACGTGGTATACCTAACTGCATAAATTTTATGGACGATATTGTCGTCACTGGGCCAGACACTCATAGCCATAGCAGAACATTAACGATCGTCTTAGGTAAATTACAATCTGTTGGATTGAAACTGAACCCTAAGAAATGCATATTTTTTATGGAAGAAATTTCGTACTTAGGTTTTACCATTGACAAAAATGGCCTAAGGAAAAACGACACCAATATTAGAAGCGTGCTTCACGCACCAATACCTACAAATGTATCTGAAGTTAAGGCATTCATTGGAATGGTAAATTTTTACTCCAAATTTGTTCCAAATTTTGCACAAGAAATGGAACCTTTTTATAAGTTATTGAGAAAAGACACTAAATTTCATTGGAATAACGCCACGAATTCTGCATATGAATTGTTAAAAAAGGAGATAACCGGTGACCAAGTGTTAGTTCATTTTGACAGAGAAAAACCAGTTATTTTAACAACAGACGCTTGTGATACAGCAGTGGCTGGTATTTTATCACATGAGTTTGAAAATGGTGAGCTCAAACCAGTAGCATACGTTTCACGTTCGCTATCTCCAGCAGAACGAAATTATAGTACAATCCAAAAAGAAGCCCTTGCCATCGTTTTTAGCGTAACTAAATTATATCAATATTTGATAGGCATTAATTTCATTTTGCAAACTGACCATAAACCATTAATTTCAATATTAGGAGAGCACAAAGGCATTCCTTTGATGGCGGCTGCAAGAATGCAACGGTGGGCATTCATTTTGTCTGGTTTTAACTTCAAGATACGTCATGTTAAGGGTTCATTGAATCACGCTGACACTTTATCACGCATACCACAGGTCAAATTTGAAAATGATTCCGCGAGCGAAAATAAATTTATCAATTTTATTTATGTTGAACAGGCAAATTATATTAACTTTATTAATTCGAATAATCAACTTCAATTAAGTTTCAAAAATATTCAAATTGAAACACGAAGAGATAAAGTTTTGTCCAAATTGATAGACGCTGTTCAAAGTGGTACAGTGTCGACCTTAACAGGTGAAGAATTTATTCCGTATAAAAATAAGGGTAATGAATTATCGGTCGAATCCAATTGTTTATTATGGGGTTACCGTAGCATTATCCCTAACAAATTAAGAAAACAAATTTTGTTGGATTTACATAAATCCCATTTAGGTATAGTCAAAACCAAGGCATTAGCCCGTTCATT
Organism: Eupeodes corollae; assembly: GCF_945859685.1. Taxonomy (NCBI): domain Eukaryota; kingdom Metazoa; phylum Arthropoda; class Insecta; order Diptera; family Syrphidae; genus Eupeodes; species Eupeodes corollae. Next base: position 263,771,667 of record NC_079147.1, on the reverse strand, counting down.
CATTTGGTGGCCCAAAATCGATAGAGACATTGAAGATTTAATTAAATCATGTCACGCATGCAGATTACAACAGCCCAGTCCAGAAAAAAGTGCATTGATTCCATGGAACGCAGCGGATCATGCATGGTCAAGAATTCACATTGATTATGCAGGTCCAATTCACGGATATTATTTGCTAATAATTGTTGATTCTTTTTCAAAATGGATTGAGGTGTTTAAAACAAAAACGATTACATCGGCATGCACTATCAATTTTCTGAGAGAAACATTTTGTAGATACGGTTTACCCGATATAATTGTCAGTGACAACGGAAGGCAATTTACGTCAAATGAATTCGCGGAATTTATTAAAAATAATCATATCAAACATATTTTTACTGCACCTGGCCATCCGGCTACAAATGGCCAAGCAGAAAATTCCTTAAAAACAGTAAAAAAGTCACTCTTAGCCAACTTGGAAGACAAAAAACCAATCGATTTCGATTATTTTTTGAATATATTTCTATTCGATTACCGCATTAGTGTGCATTGCACCACGGGAGTTTCTCCATCACAAGTCATGTTAAACCGAACATTAAAATCACGTTTTACATTGTTGAAACCACCTTTGGTAAAGGAAAGCATTGTTGAAGCCCAAAAGAAAAATATATCGAATTTTCGAGGTAAAAGAGAAGTAGCATTTGAGATTGGTGATAAAGTATACATTCGTGACTATACCAATCCCAACAAGCCAAGCTGGACACCAGCGAAAATTAAAGAAAAATTTGGTCCTCGAAATTATGGTTGCGTAATTACTCAAAACGGGAGAGAAATAAAAAGGCATTTGAATCAAATTCGTGAAATAAGCACAAGTCAAGATGTTACACCTGAATTGAGTACAGCGGCCATCAAACAGGAGACTCAGCAAACACGAGAACATACGAATTTAAGGAGAAGTACTCCCGATACAATAGATGTTCACGCAGTGCCATCGAAAGGGGAAGAGGTAGTTAAACCAGTCAACGATGCACTTGATTCCAACGAAGACGATTTAAACGAAAAACTTATTGAAAAAACTCGCAACGTTCCATCATCAAGTCGACCAATTCGAGAGACTGCAAGCATTGCAAAAGCGAGCATTGCTGATCAATATCGAAGTAATTTAGTCTAAAATTTGTATTGCATAATTAAGTTAATTTAAAACTATGTATATAAAAAACTTTAGTAGGGAGTTGTAATGTATTCATAAACGCACCAAAGATTAAATTGTGTGTTATGATAAAGTGAACGCACCCAACCTTATGTAGTTAACAAATAGATGTCATTTATTAGTAAGTAAGAGAGAACAATGAATAAAGAACAGTATTATATCAGCAACCAAACAGCACACATCTCTTTGAATACACTTTATTTTCCCACAGATTTACGATTCTTATAATAATACTTTTATAATTTAAATGAAATGTTTGGATGGAAATTTGACAGCTATGCTGCACTCTTTCACGAATTTACACTTAAACAATGATACAAAAAAAAATTCCAATCGTGTTCTATGGTCAACGGAAAATCAAATTTTCAACGGAAATCTGAATTTACCCATGAAAAACACCATAACTTTCTAAAGCGTCGCGGAATTTTAAAGTATCATCTCGCCCTGTAAAGGGTTTTTGACAGAATTGAATAATCTACAAAAGTTTCCATTGATTGTCTCTAAATATCAATAAAAAGGATGTACGTAAATGTCAACAGTTTTATAAGAAGTTCTATTAGCTACCAAAAAATGGTCCTAAGCACCAAAATACTAAGATTGATATTTTTGAGATATTAGTCATTTAATGGGATTTCCCTAAAAATTGGTTGTTTTTACGTAGCGCATGGAAAACAATTCCAATTGTTTTTATTTTTTATACTTTTTGTCATTTTATTAGTTCTTTTGTTTACTTGTTTACATATGAGTCTGATAGAGCTGTCAAATTTGCAGGTACGCATTTTATTTAAATTGTATTTGTATAAGTGAAAAGAAGAGTAAATCTGCAGATGTGATCTTAAATCAAGAATAAATTAATTTATTCTACCCTTGATCAAAAATAAATCGATTTATTTAATCCATGATGAATTTGATTTGATAATTTATGAAAATTCAATACCACTATAGTAATGCTTGCTTACAAATTTATTTTCTTATATTTATGTTAATTATTTTCGAATATTTGTACAAATAAAATTTATAACACTGTTCGAAACTTTTGACATATTACTGAAGAAGAGGAAGAATAAAACAAACGATTCATACATTTTTCAAAATAGGAAACTAAATAATTTTAAATCTCACAAATAAGAGCTAATTTAATTCTATTCGCATGGTAATTACTTTTTTCGTCTTAAATAAATCCGAAATTAGTGGACACAATCTTCAATAACACGGTGGATCGAAATCAAAATGTTTAGATTTTCAATATTAAGCGCGCACTTGAGTTATAAATACCTCTATAGGAAAGGAGGATAGAATTAGAAAAGTGACACTCACACTGATGCACATTGGTTTTGAATGTCTGCACAGTAAAATGATTACTTAGCAGTAAGTTCGAAATTGGGCTCAAGGGCTATCTGATAAGCATTCTTAGAAATACGGGTAATATGGTTCAATTGCTTTAGGAGGGGATAATAATTGACTATTTCATTAGAGCATTGTTTGTAAAAATATCCATTAAACTATGATAGGCTATGAGACTTTGCAGCTGTGTTTAAGAGTGGCTAGAGTCTCTGTAAGAGAACGATCAGCTATCATTTAAAAGGTTATCTTCTTAATTCTTTAAAAGAGACTCTAGAACAGCTATACTCAACCTGCGGTCTGAGCTATTAAACCTTTTAGTAGTTTAATAAATTCTTAAAATATCGAGTGACTGCATCAAAACGTGAGAAAAATATATCCTTTTGAGTTTTTAAACTGGAAGCAACACTAGAACGTACATCAGCGGAAAAATGGACATCGTGTGTTTTTAAAGAATAATCTAGATAATACTCTTTTCAACGCCAGGAAAAGTTTACAAAACTAAATGAAGATGTCGCTGAGTATTCCTTACTTTTCTTGCCATTGCGAAATTGAATTGGAATCATTTTATTCAAATTTTGAATGGAAAATTCGTAAACACAGCAGTCCAGGCATAATAAGTCAGGGAAACTATTTTGCTGACATACCTCGTTTTGATGATTAGGTACTTACATTTTGAATTTCAGTCAGTGCGGTTGCAGTGAATTTCTGTAAATAAATATAATGGCAAGAATTTCCTCGAAACTAAAACGAAATATATCTGATGAAAATAGATCATTTCAAGACGAATGGGAAACAGAATGTTTTGTTGTGCCAAGCAAATACAACAAGGCTACCTGTTTAATATGCCGTGAAGAAGTTATTTTAAAAAAGTATAATATTTGTCGTCATTTTAACACAACACACAGATCTTTCAATGAAACTTATCCTCTTGGAACACAATTAAGAAGTGAGAAATTAACTTTATTAAAGCGGTCATTACAACCTCAACAAAATGTGATGGCCGTGGCTTTATCTCAAAACTCAGTGGTAACTAAGGAATCTTAAAAAATTTGCTATACCTACTCTTGGTAAGCACATCAAACCGTTCACCGATTCAGAAAATATCAAAGAATGTTTAGTAAGTGCTGCCGACATACTATTTGATAAATTTGGCAACAAAAAAACAAATATTGTCTGAAATTAAAAAAACTACAGCTGCCTGATTCAACATGTGTTAGACATGCAACATCTCAATGCTCGGTGTTTTTTAGATATTGCACAGAACAGAATTTAATCTTGGAAGAATTTTTCAAATTCCTTCCGATGAAAGGTCAGACCCGGGGAATAGATTATCTTGATACAATTTTAAATTTTCTGGAGCAGAATGATATTGATATTAAGAAAATCGTGGTTGTATGTACAGTTTGCTGTCCATCTTTGACTGGATCTGAAAATGGATTTATAGCCTTGTTTAAAAAAATATAATTTGACAAATTTAATTAGATTTCCTTGCATTATTCCTCAAGAAGACTTGGCTGCACGGATTATCAATTCAAAAATCGATGTTGCGATGAAGATTGTAATTGATATTGTGAATTATAAGAAAATTATGCAAAATTATTATTTGGAAGAATAGGGAAGTGAGTACGGTGACGTTCTTTTGCATGCCTCTGTGCAATGGCTTAGTAGGGGAAGGGTTTTTAAAAAGGTTTTTTCCTTGCGTCACGTAATAATCCTCTCCTTACAACAAAATAAAAAAGTTTACCCAGAATTGCAAGATGATCAAACTAAATAGCGCGTCATCGAAATTTCCAAGGACAAAATAACATAATTTCACAGATGGCAAGTAAAATATTTGCTTTTGAAGAAAAGCTTAATATTTTTCATAAAGAAATAAGGAGTAAACAGCTACAAAATTTTCCAACAATGGATATAGCTACAAAGGTCCTTATCAAAATCTCTTATGAAACCTGCTCAACAATATTGAATTACTTATAGCAACACTGTCAAAAGAATTTGAAAAAAGGTTTCATGATATCAGAAAAATAAAAAAATGCTTAACGCTTGTAGAAAACCCAGGCATCTGGAAACAACGACTAAATCAAGATTAGGAAAAGTTTTTTGATGAGATCATCAATTTAAAAAACGATTCAAATATTGAAGCTCTGTTTAAGGAAAAAGGGGAATACTTAGAATTTTGGAACATCGGCCCCGAAAAAAATGCAAACGCCAAAAGAAGTTCACAGATTCTGGTCACATTATTTGGATCTACATTTGTTTGCGAATCTTCGTTTTCCAAATGTGTTCTCAATTTCATAATGTATGTATGCATGCACATTAAAATGAGTATTTTTATTTACGATAAAACAAAATTCTTGTGGCCCGGGGTAGCGTTACAAAATGATCAATGTGGCCCATTAAAAAAAATGTTGAGTATGGCTGCTCTAGAGAGTTATTATCATTATTATTCCAAGCTTTTTTCACTCATTAATACTTTAAAATTTCCAATAATTTTATAATTACCATTTGATTGAATATATTTACATTACATTTAAACAAGTATGTGTACGTAAAATTAATTAAATTACAAGAAACAAATAATTCAATGAAGGTTTAAAACTACATAATTTAAATATATACATTATTTGAAAAGAGAATTATAATTTTAGGTTATCTGAGCACAAGCCTCCCCCAGACTTCTCCATCTTCTTCTATCTAGTGCTTCTCTCCAATAAAGTGGGCATGTTTTTCGGATGTCATCCTTCCAGCGTTTATGTTGTCCACCTACGCTTCTTTTGCTTTCTAAGGGTATCCATTCGGTTACTAATTTTGTCCATCAATTATCAGGTGTACGTATTACATGTCCTGCCCATTCCCATTTGGGTTTCTTAAGCCTGCGTCTAACGTCTTCAAAATTAGTTTGACTTCTTATATTCTGATGGTTAATTTGCTGGGCAATATGAACGTTCAAAATAGCTCTCTCCATTGCTCTCTGACATGATTGGAGTTTCATTTCAGTGTTGTTCGTGACTTGCCAAGTTTGGCACCCATAGGTGAGGACTGGAAGAACTGTTGAGTCAAACACATATTTCCTTGTTTTATTCGAAATATTCAATGTAAGAAGATGTTCCAGAACTGCCTCCAAGCGTTCGTCATTCGCTGCTCTATATCCTTTTTTTCTTTGTCTTTGAATGAGATAATCTGACCAAGGTATGTGTAGTCTTCAACGTATTCTAATATATTGTTGTTAACACTAACTGCATCATAAGCACCATTTGTCATAATTTTAGTTTTCTGTTGATTTGTTGACAATCCAATATTTCCGCATTCCGAGCACAGTTCGTTCAGCATCGTTTGAAGTTCTTCACTGCTGTTTGCGATAATTATAATGTCATCGGCAAATCGGAGGTTTGAAAGACATATGCCATTTATCTTCAATCCTTTGTCTACCCAGTCTAGCTTTCTAAATACTCCTTCTAAGGCTGCGGAAAAGAGTGCTGGTGAAATTGGATCTCCTTGCCTTACACCTCGCGATATTTTAAAATCTGGTCCAATGCATTCCGTTTTTATGTGGGATGTGCTCCTGTCATACATTTTCTTAAGGATTCGAACTATTTTTTCGTCAACACCATGATTCAAAAGCGCCTTCCAAATAAATCTCTGCTCTACTGTGTCAAACGCTTTTGCAAAATCGATGAGGGCAAAGTTTATTGTGATGTTATACTCTTTGCATTTTTCTATTATTTGTTTAACGGTTTGAAGATGATCTATTGTTGAAAAACCTGATCTAAAACCGGCTTGTTCAAAAGGTTGATTTAAATTAAGAGTGGTTTTCATTCTCTCAAATAAACACTTCGCAAAAACCTTGTATATCGATGATATTATGCTTATCGGGCGATAATTGTTGATATCGTCCCTGCTCCCTTTTTTATGTATGAGAATTATTTCCGATTTCGTCCATTGGTCTGGGACTTCCTCGCTGACCAAAACCTGACTGAAAATAGTAGTCAACCAGTTGGCCAGTAAAAAGTTGCCGAACTTTAGGTATTCAGCTAATATCCCATCGTTTCCCTTGCTTTTTTCATTCTTTAAACTATTTATTGCTCGCTGTATTTCACTTTTAAGAAATGGTGGAAAATCTTCTTCCTGGTTTTGTCGCTCTAGAAATATATCATCAGTGTCTACTATGCGTGTTTTGTATAGATCAATGTAAAAGTTTGTAGCTATTTGGTTAATATTCTTCCTTTCGTGAATTCTTTTATCATTATCCGCCATTGCTGTTATCCATTTTTTATAATCTTGGATTGCATTCTTTGCCTTTTTTATTGATCTCGTTTCTTCGATTACTGTCTTTAAGAGGTTGTCATTGAATTTTTGGATGTCTTCTTTACAAAGTTTTTTGATGTTCTTCCGAATATTTTTCATATCTTGTTTTTCTTGGGCATTCAGATTGGTCTTTTTTCGAATACTATCACGAAGTGCCCGTGGCATGATGGTTAGTGCGTTGGACTGTCAGTCGTTATTTGACTTCCAACCTGTGAAGAAGTGATTTTATTTATATTTATTTAAAAGATAATAAACAGTGCAAGTTAAGTTGTAAATAAAGTTGGCAGTTTGCCACCAGAAAAAACATCAATTCGATAGCCCAGTGGAAGTGGCGTCAGGAAGCAGATCCAAGGGTCGTGGGTTCGATTCCCAACCGGAGTCAACAAAAAATTTAATAGCTTTTTTTCACAACAGATAAATTGTTGATTTTATCTGTTGGGAAGAAAAGGAGATGGAGAAGGAGAAAAGAGCAGGGGTATCGAAAGATACCTCTGCCAACATATCAGGCGATGTTGCGGTGGTGCCAGCAGCGGTACCAAAAACAACCGCAACAACATCAGGTCAGGCATCTGACCAGTGGATGAAGGCCACAAACAACAAAAAAAGAAAGATGAAGAAGCATAGCCCCAACAAAGTGGAGAGGGCCAACTCTGCTAAGCGGCGGGACATGCGGAAGGAAATGAAGAGTGGTAAAGGTGGAATTACCACTGAGAGTGAGTTTTCCGACTACGCCGAGTCGGAAAAAATTGAATATGTATCCGAAGGTGGAGAGGGGCTCTTCAGATCTCCGAATATGGATTTATTCCTATCGGAGCCAGAGCCAGTCCCGCCGCCAACGGAGGCTTTGGAGGTAATGGCGGACCTCCAGGATGAAACCGAACTGGTGCAGGCCCTGCAAACCAAGCAGGCAGCCATCAGCCAGTTCGAGCAAAGCCTCAACAAGCTGAAGGAGGAAATCGAGCCCCTCCTCACTGCACTTAGACTCAAACAAGAGGCGCGCCGAAAGGAAGAGGCAGCGCAAAAACAACAGCAACAACAACTACAGCAGCAAAAACAACCACAACATAAGCCCGCTCCCAAAAACACAGGAGCGGAACAAAATAAAAAGAAGCCAGCAGCAGTCACAGGCCCAAATGTTGAGGGCCCATCGACCTCAGCTAAAGCAATGCAGCAGCAACAACAACAGCAGAAACAACAGCAGCAGAAACAACAGCAGCAGAAGCAGCAACAACAGCAGCAGAAGCAGCAACAACAGCAGCAGAAGCAGCAACAACAGCAGCAACACCAGAAACAACCACAGCCCAAGAAGGAGAAGGGGCCACCAATTAGAACCTACCGGGTTGACCTGCAAGACTTGAAACAGGTATGTAAGTCGGCCACTAAGGGCAAATTTTTAATTAATATTCTTAATGAAAAAGAAAAGCGGTATTCGGTACAGTGCTTCTCACTGGCCGAATACAAACTACTTAAAGAAGTGCTCAAACAGGCCACCGCTGAGTTCTTCAGCTATACGCCTAAGAGCGAAAAATTCCAGACGGTCCTTCTGTAGGGCATAAGTTCCTGCACGGAACCAGAGGAGCTCTTAGCTGAAGCTCCGTCAAAAAGCCACGGACGATCTCGATTTTATCGGGGTCAAGCCGTTCACTACGGTGAAGTCCAGGCGGGAGGGTTATAGGCTGCCAATGTTCTTGGTAACATTATCGCCCCAAAGCAGTTTTGATAGTGTGAAGAAAATCACATCTCTCGACTATCAAACTGCACGATGGGATACATTAAAAAGGCACGACGGCATTTTACAATGTACTAACTGCCAGAGGTTTGGCCATGCCAATGCCAACTGCAATATGCAGTTGCGTTGTGTCAGGTGCGGAGAAACCCACAAAGTAGGAGAATGTAAGCTGGGGAATGAGCGGGTTGAGGATTTGACCCTGCTCAAGTGTGTCCTTTGTGGAAACCAAGGGCACCCGGCTAACTATAGGGGTTGCCCTAAGGTCCAACAAATGAAGCAAAAACAGGCCAGTCAAAAAGCCGAAAAAAGTCGAACAGTTCGACAGGCTCCAACACAAAAATTCGTGGATCCCAAATTCTCTTACGCCCAAATGGTGTCAGGGAATGGGAATACGAGACAGGCTCCACCAACGGTTGCCCCCAAGGCCACTGTGCCTTAGGCACCAGAGGTGCAGCCTGACATTGTAGCCTTGTTGTTGAGCATTCAAGGTCAACTAACAGGACTGCAAAGTCAGATAAAGGAGCAAGGCAAAAGGGTAGATCATCTCTACTCTTTGTTGCCTGGCCTGGCGCAATTTAGACCATAATGGGCGCGCTGCCGGAGACGCGCCTAAAAGTCCTAGCTGTGAATGTAAATTCACTGATTAGGATTGAACGAAGAGCCAATATGTTCCAATTGTTGAAAGACTACAGTCCCGATGTGTTTATGGCTAGCGAAACTAAGCTAAACCACAAACACAAATTGACTCATAAAAATTACAATATCGTAAGAAGAGACCGGCCCGACTCCACTCAAGGGGGCGGTGTCGCTCTCTTTATACGAAAAGGTATTAATTATAAAGTCATATACAACAATGAATTGCGAAAGCTCAAGACGCTAGAAGTTTGCGTTGTATGCATCTCTCTCTCTCAAGGGAAGCGGATGTATATGATTGCGGCTTATGCGGCTGGAGCTCCGCAGGTCACTTACTTTGCATCAGAACTCGAGATTCTTTTTAGGGAACTTAAACTGAGCTTGGAAGAAAACTATTTCATCTTGGCCGGGGATTTGAATGCAAAACATGAAGATTGGGGAAATCAAGAAAGTAATCCCAGAGGTAATCATCTTTTTAATTTGATGAATCTTTACAGCGTTGAATATGGCGTCGACCTGCTGGCTACTGAAAGGCCATCGTATCCAAGAAGCGGCTCCTTTCTGGACCTTTTGCTGTACGACACTAGACTGACAGTAACAGACAAAGTGGGTAATCACCCGCGAAACTGCTTACAGACAGTCGAGTACGACAGTGATCACTGCGGACTGGCTGCTGTAATGCAGATTCCGAACGAACGCGTGGAGTTGGAGGAATACGTTCCAACGCATTCTTACAATTACAGTAAGATGCGGTGGCCTCGTTTCACCAATGCCCTAGCGAGAGAACTTCGTTCGAGTGACATAGCCCCACCAAACAACAGAAACCTGACAAATACAGAAATTGACCAACATTTACAACAGATGGACGAAACAATAAAACGAACGATGGAACGGACAATCCCAAAGTACAGAGAACGGGACCAAATGGACGCTTACAGAAACGCTACAATCGACGCACTGCGAAAGCACAAGAGTGGCTTACTGACAAGACTCAAAAACTTGTACAGACGACTTACAGACCCACACGACTTGGAGGTTAGGACACTGAAGTCGTCAATAAAAAATGTCAATCTGTTGATTAAGGAGAACTACAGGCTATCAATTAACAAGTACTGGGACCGCAAGATCCGGTCAGTTAATTCGAGCGACCCTAGTATGTTCCCTAAAATCAACAAGATATTCAGAAAAAAGAACGACAATGACCTTCCGAGTCTGAAACTCCAAAGAACCGAAGAAAACAGAGACGTACTCATGACAGCGCAAATAGATCCAGAAGAAGCCATCTTTGACGATGACTTTTATATAATTGAAGATCCGAAGGAAAAAGTGGAGGCGGTGGGAGCTGCTTTCCAGCAAGTGTACAAGGTGAATGTTAGCATTCGCCCCAACCACGACCTGGAAAACAGAGCCCTACTTAATCACTTTTACCTCCGTAATGATATCACACATTGGCGATCTGAGAACCGCGGTTTCATGCGGTTCAATGACGATTCCTTGGCAAATGCCATAATCGCCGAGCAAACGGGACCAAGTCCCTTGTTAGTGACGAAGGTTGAGCTTCAGCTCATCTTCAATTCAATCAAAAACAAAAAGTCAGCAGGTGTCGATGGTATATCCAACGTTGTACTAAGACATTTACCGATGGAAGCAATTGACATTTACACCACACTCTTCAACAATGCACTGAATAATGCATATTATCCAGTGCATTGGAAGACTGCTGTGGTTCATCCTCTCCCGAAAAAGGGAAAGGACAACTCCAACCCGTCAAATCTTCGGTCGATAAGTCTTCTTCCGAGCATCAGCAAAGTTTTCGAAAAAATCATTAATAGGGCTCTGACTAAGTGGGCTGCGGACAGCAAAATGATTCCGGATACACAATTCGGGTTCAAGGCGGGTCATGACACAATTCATGCTGCGTCTAAACTCGTTTCTGATATCCAATGGAATAAATCAAAACAACAATGCACAGGTGCTGTTCTGGTTGATTTGGAAAAGGCCTTTGACACCGTATGGTTAGAGGGTCTTTACCTAAAACTGAGCAGACTTGGCATAAGCAAGCCATTGTTGTCTATACTTTATGATATGCTTAACGGTAGAAAGTTTGTTGTCAAAAGTGGCAATGTAACTTCTACCACAACATTCTCAATTAAAAATGGTCTTCAACAGGGAGCGGTGAATTCGCCGATTCTCTTCAGCATTTACACCAGCGATCTGATAGGTAGTCTTACAAAGGCAATTGCGTACGCCGACGATCTAATTGCGTACAGAACGGCCCGAAAGGTTGAGGTTATTAGAATTCTCTTGCAGCGTGATTTCGACAGGATTCAGCGATATTGCGACGACTGGAAACTGAAAATAAATGTCCAGAAGTCAGAGACAATTCTGTTCCGGACTCCGTTGGCTAGGGCCACGAGGGATACGTGTAAGAATTGGCGCAAGATGGTCATCGTTGATCTTCACGGGCAGCCATTGGCGAGCAAAAGTGTAGTGAAGTACCTCGGTATCTGGTTAGATCAGTATTTATATTTCGACATACATATAAATGCTGCTCTGACCAGGGCCAGAGGAGCCTTCGCCCTGACGAAACGACTGTTTTTTAGCAGTCGGCTTGACCCCAGAGTGAAGGTAATTTGCTACATGGCCCTCATACGGCCAATGATCGTTTATGGTTGTCCTGTGTGGTTCAACGTTGCCCCTTCCCAGATGGAGAAGTTTCGGGTGTTCGAGCGGCAGTGTTTACGACGCTGTACCGGCTTATATCGAACAGCCGAATCTTCTTATGTGCATTATTATTCCAACGAGGTCCTGTACAACGGGGCTCGAATCAACAGAATTGACAATTTCGTGATAAAACTCGTTCGAGGTCACATTGCAAGAGCTATGTCTTCGACCAACAATTTAATTTTCGGGGCGTTCTATCCGAACGACGAGTATTTTGAGAGTACACGCTTGAGCGGCTTCATTCCCCCAGAGGCATTCCTCTTTTTAGATAGATGCGGTCTGATATAGGATAGATTGGCAGTTCCGTTAATCTACCACGTCAGACGAAGAACCGTGGATAGGCGACTCCTGTACAATCGGGACGTCATGGCACAAGGCGGAGCAGAGCTCCTTCGGTTCAGTAGGGCTGTGTCCGAACGGGACCGAACTGATAGGGTGAAGCAGGAGAACCAGTTTTGGTGGCTTCAATCGGCACTTGATAATGGGTAGTCGGGATGGGGTTTAAGCCTTGGCCGGCTTACATACTTGTTTTATAGTTTTAGGGTTTAGTTTTAAGTAGAATAGGCATGGTGGCACGAAAAAAAAAAATTTAAAAAAAAAAAAAAAAAAAAAAAACAAAAAACAAAAAATAAAAAAAAAAAAAAAAAAAACATTAAAAAACATTAAAAAAAAAAAATAAAAATATAAAAAAAAAAAAAAAAGACAACGAAATATGAAAAACAAAAATGTTAGATAGTTAGATTTGCTGCTGTGGTTGTTCTAGTTTTAAGTAGTTTATAGGTAGAATAGGTAGTTTTAGTTAGTTTTAAGTTTTATTTAAGGACCTTATTTTAAGTAGTTTGTAAGTAAAAATAAATAAAAAAAGGTTATTGATATTAGTTTTTTCAAAATTTTCTAATAAAAACAAAACAAATAAAATTTAAATTGAAGTAAAATAGATCTTAAGGCCGAAAGGCATTAGTAATTAGTGTTATAGTTTAGCTTAGAGTGTCCGTATGGGACCATTAAGTTAGTTGTAAGTTATGGATAATTAGGCTAGTTTTATGAATTTTTGTCTAGCTTTAAGATAGGTTTAAGATTGAACTAATAAAAATGAATTCAAAAAAAAAAAAAAAAAAAAGTGCGTTGGACTGTCATGCAAGGGGCTTGGGTTCAATCCCTGCCTGTGCCACCTTAATTTAAAAAATTAATTTTCGCGGGTACTGCCTCTTGCGAGGAATTGACAATTTCTTCAAGAGTAATTATTGTCATGAAAAAGTGCTTTCTCAAATTAGCCGTTCGGATTCGGCCTTAAATTGTAGGTCCCTTCCATTCCTGACAACAGTACTCGCACACAGGAATGGTTGAGAGTTGTAAGTCACTAGGCCCTGGTTCACAACGGACTGTTGCGCCACCCCATTTGATTTGATTTTGATCACGAAGTGCTATCATATTTAGTGTTTCACTCGATAGTTTTTGGGGTTTTTGAGACACAGCAGTAAGAATATACCTGTCTAGAGAGTTAATGGGGCACAAATTCAAGTATGAGCAATATACTTGAGTTTGGACGATCACACAACAAAAGCTGGTTTGTGACGGACATAACTAAAACTAAAAGCTTTTAAATCTTCTAGATACTAATTCCAACTATTGAAAGTTACATTGACAGCATTGAGTTTTCGTTGTTTTTTACGTTGTAAGCTCAAAGTTAATGTTATGGTTATAATGATAGAGCAAGGACATAAAATATTAATCTGCGAGCCCAGAAGGACCTCTGATTAAATAGTTTGTTAATTTTGATACAATTCTATTTTAAAATATCCTGCCGGCGGGGATGAAATCAGCAGCTTTGTAAAGTCGCGTATTGCTATAATAGCAGACGGAATCTGATTACCTATAAAGAGAAATAGTCTTTATGTAGGCGGGATTATTGTGTACCATATAAGGAAACATTAAGTTCGAATAGGAAGAATAAATTGCTGATAAAGTAAGAGCTTCGTCCGGATTTTAAGACCACCTTCTAATGTGTAAAAGGGGGTGCATGAAAGGAAAAGCACAATTTGCGAACGAAGATTCGTCTCATAACATCGTTTACGCTTTTAAGTAAAGGAGAATTTATGACACTCATTGGCATTGGGGTCATCAATAAGCTTACAAAAGGAGTGTCGTTCTTAACGAGCGTAGGCACAGAATTTGACGTAGTGTTACGCACATTTTTCAGTCCGCTGAGAAAAGGGCTTAGTGACTTAAAACTCTCAACCATTCCAATTTGCGAGTAATGTTGTCAGGGATGGACGGGACCTGAAGTTTTAAGCCGAGTCTGAACAGCTAATTTGAGAAAGCGCAGATTTGTCACTTCATCGCAAAAGGCAGTGCTCGTGAAAAAAAAACTTTCTTTTTAAAAGAACAAACCATAGTAGCCGAAATTTTTGGTCATTCAAAAATTGAATGCGTCGAATATGTAGGTCCTAATATTCTAATTTATTACACAAAATTTAAGTTTAAAACTTAAAATATAGGTAAATATATTTTTTTGGAAAAAAATCACAAAATTTAATTTTCAAAACCTATGCACAATAACTTCCCAACATTTAACAAAAATCATGAAATTTTGTAAGATATAAGAAACAGTTTTCTTTTTTGTCCCAAAATAGAAAGGTGTAAACTTTGTTTTATTATATAATCAAATAAATAAATACAATCACACTTTAATTATTACTTTCAAGATTATTCATACTTGAGATAAGTACAGTACGGTTCACTTGATTAAAAAAAAATATTGAAATAGAAAGAAACATTTCCGTTAAATATTATGTGGTATTTGTTGGGTGTATCTATTTATAGAAACAAATTAAAGTTAAATAAAGTTGTCGCAAAAGCTTTTTTAAAAACTGTTCGTATTCCACAATTCTATGCCAAATAAATTATTTGTTTAATTTGGATTACCAAACCAGTAAAATGCTAGAAATGCTTATTAGGTAAATAAATGGAAATTTATTCTTTTTAATTTATAACTTTCAGATTGTATACAAAAACAAGTGTTTGTATTTATATGAATTGTTATTATTAATAAATAAATAGTTTTTAAATCGGACAATCACATTGGAAAAACGTGGGTCAAAAGTTAAAGGCTTAATGGCTGTAAACTTCAGTTTAATAAAATTCAAAATTTTTGGTCAGGAATAGAATACAAATGTTAGCTTTTTTTGTTTATGGCAATAGACATTTCAAAAAAATATATAATTCATAGGACTCATAACGTAGTTTCTAAGTGAACCGTACTGTATGGATAACCTGAACCAAAATCATAACATTTTAAAATAAAATTATAAAATTTCAAACTTAAATTGATTTGTTCTTTTCATCACCTATTTTGCTTAGTTATTTTTATTATGTAATTTACCACACTCAAAATGTAAAAATGATGTAAATTAGTCGATTAAAGTACCGTCTTTGACTTATTATTATAGGTACTCAAATTTTGTTCGTTATTACGCTAATGTAGCTCTCTTTGATACAAATTCCCTGGAAGACTTTTCCTTATTCGTAAATCGTTCGTATCTAAAAAAAAAGGAATTTAAATTGATTCAATTTCAGCCATAGACAATTTCCAGAATGTTTAAATATCATAATTCTTTCTAAGCTGAGAAAATTACGATCCCAAAACAATACGAAAGTGGAACTTACGTGTGTCGATAACGTGAAACATCTGACGGACTAAGTGATGGCCTCGTTGTTTTATAAGCTTCGATTAAATGTTCATGTGTCACAGTTATCTTGTCCGGTAAATTCTAAAATTACATAACAAACAATTTTATAAAAACATATTTTCAAAGTTATTAAACAAAAGTTATAAGTAGAACTTAAAATAATTATGAGACATGTAGTGCCCATTCTTTTTAAATGTACAATTAGACAAATGATACAACTTACAAAAGGGGGCAACTACATAATTTAAAATTACCTTTACTAGAGTACCTCATCGTAGATTAGAATAGAAGTAAAGAGTTAAGAATTTAACACAGAATTGTTCATTTGTAACCCCATCAAAAAAGATTCAATTAGTTTTCACTTAATGATGACGACCTATGATATCTTTATAAACCAACCCCCACCACAATACACATTTTCTATTTATAATCCTCAACACTACATTTTACAATGTGAAAAGGATAATTCACATCAGGATCAAAAGTATTAGAGGTAGAATTTCATGGTCTCTCTCTATCTCTTGTATCTGAAGGTGGTAATCTTTAATTAAACTTTATCCTTGTTCGTGCGTTTGGATAAATACTCCGGTACAATATTTGAATACAGAAATAGAGAAATCTACGTTCTACCTACTTGAACAGGATAATAGGTGGTTGTTTTATAAAGGCAGGCATAATAATGAATCCCAGGAAGGATAAATGACACAGTGTTTCTATGTTTTACTGATTGTAGCTTCTGTCTCTTGTATTGTTGATTAACTGGCATGGAGGCTAATGGTCGTTTTTCTTTTGTTAAGTTACTTATAAAGTGTTCAAATTATGGACTGTCATTTGTAAGTTGATACATTACATATGCTCTTGTCTTTCATAACACCTAAGTCGTGTCGGACTTCTGTCACCCATCCAAATTCTTTCTTATGTACAACGAAGAATGGTCACAATGCAATTAAATTAGTCCATCTTTTTTCAATTTTTGTTTTTCATAACTGATTAATCCGGCAACAAAAAAAAAACCATAGTTCTTTCGCATTGAGTAAAATTAAAACCCCATTTAGAAACTCTTGTTCACCGAAATTTGATAATTAGCTCAAATCACTGCGGAAGCTTTTTCATCCATTATACTCTTCAGGTCTTGCTTTGAGTAGTAACAGCATAAGTCCAGTCGACACGAAAAAAAAGACGAATATTCCTCCCATCGAATTATCAACCGATAGCACCTTCTTTCCAAGCTCATGGAAGCGCTGGTTAATTATGGTTGGTTTATCTCACCGAACAGTGGAACAAATCTTAACATCGGTTTGGAGAAATTATCCAATACAAGTAGTATTGGATGGGTTTAAGTCTGAGCAACATAAATTAAATACTGTGGTGCCTCAGGGTTCTGTTTTGTTTTCGAAACTTTTTCTCATTTTTATTAATGATTTCCTGTCTGAAACTTCTAATCCGCATATTTAGGATTTTAAAACCAATCCTTTCATTTCTTAATGCTGACTCTGTTACTTGGCATTAGAAGGTTATCAAAATCCTTTTGAGTATGTACTTACTTTCTTAAGGTGACGCTACAGTCCTGGCGAACTAAGACATTGCCCAACAAATTTCGCCATTAAGCTCGGTCCCTAGCTGGATGTCTTCAGTTAGGTTTCTAAAATCACAAAAAGAACTTTTCTCTTCAACTCATCCGTATTTGTCATAGTCTATGCTTCTACACCGTATAGCAGGACGGGTATGATAAGAGTCTTATATAGCGACGCTTTGGTTGCTCGAGAGAGGGCTTTACTACTCAATTGCTTTTTTAGCCCTAACAAACAGTGGTTAGCAAGAACAATAATTTGTTTGATCTCAGAGATGGTGTTTGTGTTTCTGTGTTTATAGAGCCTAGGAAAACAAACTCCATAACTACCTTAAAGTTACGTCTATCAATGGTAACGTTTTGACCGAGACGGACGTTGTTGTTGTAGGTTAACCTCATTGATCGCTAGACCAATTTTTTCCGCCTCTGCTTCAATACTCACAAAATTCCAATATTTGGACAGACTTGTAAAAGACAGTGACTCTAGTGTTGACGTGTAAGCTTTGCAATATTCTTTCAAGGACGATGTCTTTACTGCATAATTTTTTTTTCTTCATGAAAAAAATATATGTGACAGTTATTTATAATTTAAAAAAACACGTGTTTCAGGAATTTAGATTTTTTTGCGAGTTGGATCATATATGGCACATTGAGCAGAAAAGTAACAAAACAAATTTCAATAAATGAAATCAACTATTTATTCAAAAAATGATGTAGTATGGAATATCGTGAAACAGTTTCTTTTCTCATTCAACCAAAGATTTCGGCACTCCACATAAAATCTTCTATGGCAGGTTGGAACCTTACACCGCTGTCTTGTGGTCAAAACAGGAAGGTGATCTAACTGATCTAATCGAACGTCCTGCCATGGCATTAAGGCAAACAATTGTAGATTATTCTCCATGGCATAAAAACGTCGTCCACGTTTGTTAGTTGTGCTTATCCAACAAAAGCAAAGGATCAACTTTACCCATATGCCGATTATATGTCATGACTGCTTTTGGACATTATACAGTTTGGTAGCCCTTTTCCTTTTTTGTTGAAGCATTGGACTTCAGAAGACGGTTTGCTGCCGATATATGTCGAAGCAGGGTTCACAATTCTGTTGTCAAACCATGTTACCACAGAAATATCCAGGTTATCAATTGTCGCCAGTTTTTCCGTAGGAACTTCATAACCCGGAATCCGATTGGCTTTTATGGTTCCTAGCGGTAAAAACGCTTTCTTTGCCAGATAAGTCAACATCGGTATGGACGTGTACCAGTTTTCAAAAAATAATTTTTAGTTGAATCCGTCGGGAGTAGTTCTTGACAGTCGAACAACAACGTCACTGAATGTACTCATTTTTGGAAAATCGGTGTACAACTGTACATGTCCTTAGGATCAAGTATAAAGTTCAAAGTCGTAGCTGAACCAAGAGCTACCACTGACAACAAAATTTTGATATCTCCATTTGTGTGTTTTTTTTTGGGTTGTTTTGCTGCATAGATGATCTGCTTTTTGTTAGTATAATTTGTTCATCTCCCGCCATATATTCTTCTCTAGGAATTGTTTGATCCAGGAATGGTCCTATTTTATGAAGAGGATCATATCCTGATTGTCCTTTGGGTATTTGCGTCGAGTTGGTGTTGAATGTGTAGTACCCGTGGCATGATGGTTAGTGCGTTGGACTGTCATACAAGGGGTCTTGGGTTCAATCCCTGCCTGTGCCAGCTTAATTTAAAAAAAATAATTTTAGCGGGTACTGCCTCTTGCGAGGAATTGACAAATCCTTCAAGAGTAATTCTTGTCATGAAAAAGTGCTTTCTCAAACTAGCCGTTCGGATTCGGAGTTAAAATTGTAGGTCCCTTCCATTCCTGACAACAGTACTCGCACACAGGAATGGTTGAGAGTTGTAAGTCACTAGGCCCTGGTTCACAACGGACTGTTGCGCCACCCCATTTGATTTGATTTGGTGTTGAATGTATGAACCTTT
The DNA here is from genome assembly GCF_945859685.1 of Eupeodes corollae. NCBI lineage: Eukaryota > Metazoa > Arthropoda > Insecta > Diptera > Syrphidae > Eupeodes > Eupeodes corollae. The sequence goes on along the minus strand of NC_079147.1, from coordinate 263,752,508 downwards.
TTATTTCTTCGAACCGGTTACATGCCATTATAGGGTTAATTTTCGAGTAACCTAGGATTTCATTCCAATAAAGCCTAGTTGATGGTAACCCTACGATAGACATGTAAAGGCATATTCCAACAAACTGTTCAATTTCCATTGCTGTTATATGGGCAATTTTTTTCGGGACGTTTTTCTATCTGATTGTTTCTTGTTCTATACACAATTCGTCTGTAGAAAAGTACTTGTAGAATTGTATTGGCGTTATCACCTTTTTCCAAAAAGCCATCCCACCTCTGGGTTTTTTCAGCTTTCGCACTTCTATTCGAGGAAGGTGCCATCTGGGAAAGAGAAATGTTATCTTCTAATTCTAAATCGGATACATCGGACACTGGAATATAAAGCGGCGGAAGATTTTTGCATCTGTTTACCTCGTGCTCATCATCTGAAGAATCTTCGTCACTGCTGTTGTAGTGAACATTTTGTATAGAAGTGTGGATACCTCCGTAAAACCGATGTGGGTGCATATCTGCATTTTGTTATCTCGGTATTAAATAAACGTATATTTCTACATGGTACGCCTTATTTGATCCAAAACGTTTTCTCATCTTATATTATAAATACTTATTACTTCATAAAATCGAAAAAAATTCAAATTCTCAATAATATTTATATTATTTGCTTTACTGGTATTTTTTTTCAAGCACTACATTTTATTTTTATATTTTGTATACAATTTTGAATATCTCAAACACTCTTTCTCGTACTGCACCCTTTGTGACGAGTTTGACGGATAAATTTGTTGCTGAAACTCGTTCATAGATGGCATTTATCAATAAAATTTAAAGCGTTTATGTTACTAATTTCACAGTGTATGCACAAAACAACAGAATTTGTTAAAAGCTAGAAATTATAGACATAAATACGGTTTGGCTCATATATGAGCGACCATACAGTAAATAGTTAAAGAAATCGCATGATATCAAAAGGTTCGGTTAAGTTGTCTTCAACCCTTACGTAGCAGCGCGAATTCTCTATGTTTATTCTGCATAAGCAGACGACTTGGTCAGAAATGCCAAAACTAGACATAGCTCTTAACAGTTCGGCCCTGTAGATGTTGTCATATTCCGCATTGAAATCAAAGAAAATGGTGGGTGTCGATTTGAAGTTCTTGGGTTTTTTTCCAGGATCTGCCGTAATGTGAATATTTGATCGACTGTGGACTTTCCTGGTCTAAAACCACACTAACCTATCAGGTTGTTGACAATGGGTTTTACACGATCACATATTACGGCAGAGAAGATTTTACTGATTCCTCTATATTTGGTGCAGTTTAGAAGGTCTCCTTTTTCAGGATGGAGCCAACAATACTGAGGTTCCATTCATCGGGCATGCTACTTCTGACCTTAGTGATTGTGACTTGTGACTCATTTGGAGAAGGATTTGGCGATCTCTTGCGATTGTAGCCTTTCGACTCTGTATCTTTTCCAACATCTGCTTGTTTTTCCTTGGGTCTGTTAACCCGAAGTGCTACTGGCTAAAACGAGATAGTGGTACGATACGATGTTAGCTCTTAGGAAAGTTGGGCATCCATGATGCTGGAAGCATGTCTAGCGTCTATAGCAATATAGTCAATCTGGTTGACGTTAGATTGATCTGGAGAACTCCAAGATCCTTTGTGGATGTTGAGTGTGGAAAATGAGTACTGGCTACCATGAAGTTTCACCCCGCAGCAAAATCTATGAGCCTGAATCCGTTGTCGGAAGTGTTGTCGTGCAGGCTGTTTTTCCCGATTATTCCACCAAAGATGTCTAGCTTGGCATTAAAACCACCCAGGACAATAATTGTTTTAACATAGTAGCTAGTACACTGCTTACTACGAGGATGGCCATGAAACGGTCGTTGATCGCCTATAGCTCAAGACTTGTTGCCTAAGTCTGGCTCCAATGACAAAGCCGGATTCAAACAAGTGTTGTTGGTTTTCGCGGTAGCAAAAACCAAAGTAAATATCGCAGTTTTTCAGTCTCTTTTTGCCCATACCATCGCATTTCCTGGATGGGAGTTTATAGCAGTCTATGCCCTAGGGTTTCTGCTAATGCCCCGGCTGCACAAGGTCCATGAAGGTACCTATCATTCCACGTCAATATCCTAACTTGGTTGAGTGTGTGTTTATTATAAAAAAAAATCCATAATTAACAACTCAAACTATCAATTCCTTTACAAAATATTAGTTTAAAGGTTCTTTTGAGGATAAACGAGGTATACCAAGCCTAAGAAGTCAGCTAAATTGCACGAATCAGCCATGCTCTACTCTCTTTGTTTTTGTATCTTACCTGATTTGAAAAAAGGGCACTTTTAGAAACCTTACCTGATGACCACATTTCTCGAGTACTTCCTTCACAGCTGCCATATTTGCTGAAGTCAATATACTTTGAATATCAGCTCCAGTGTAGTTTTGTGTTTTCGATGCAAGTCTTCCCAGATCCACATTTTTATCCAAGAACAGAGTTTTCGACAAAGTTTTGAATATACTCAATCGTGCAGCGGTATCTGGAAGCGGGCACTCAACTAGACGATCTATTCTACCAGATCGCAAAAGAGCCGGATCGAGTAGTTCAGGACGAGATGTTGCTGCAATCACGGTTACACCTTGTAATCCTTCAACACCATCCAATTCGGTCAGAAGTTGGTTGACAACACGATCTGTAACACCAGTCGAATCGTGACCACGTTTAGGAGCCAAACTGTCGAATTCGTCAAAGAATAGGACACAGGGTTTGGCACTACGAGCACTGTAATAAATGATAAGAAAATGAAATAACAATTAAAATCAAAACAATTAAGAAGGTAGGAGGTTCAAGGTAGAAGTTAGAAGGTAAAAGGAAGAAGGTAGAAGGTAGACGCTGAAGGTAAAAGAAAGAAGGTGGAAGTTAGAAGGTAAAAGGTAGAATGTAAAAGGTAGAAGGTAGACACAGAAGGTAGAAGTTACAAGGTAATAGGTAGAAGGTAGAAGCTTTTTTTTTTTTTTTGATTTTAGAATTTAGTAGATTTGTATGTTTTATTTGATCACATTTCAAAAGTTTAACAAAAATAGTTGTGCTACCCACGAAGCATTTGCTTATCTGTAGATGGTTGAAGTTACAAAGCGTTTGAATTAATTAGATTTTAATATTAAACAGTTTTACATTAATTTAAAAAAAAAAACATAAATGAATTAGTGCTTTAATTTAAGAAAAAAAGATACGTTACAAATTTTGAATTTACTTTTATCAGGGCATTGTGTTTAAAATTTGATTTAAATAGAAAAATTTAATTTTTTTTACGTTTTTGAAAGTCACGAATATTTTAAGATTTGTAGGAAGTTGGTTCATAATTGATGGTATCGTATAGTTAAGTTGTCGTTTTCCGTAGTTATTGTATGTCATCGGTATTTCAAGTAGACCTTGCGCTAGTGTTTACACTATCTGGAATCTTCAATCGTCGTAGTATTTAAGAACTGCTGTCATCTTAAATATATTTAAGATGGTTTTTTTTAATCATGTTTGTAATTCTCCTCTGTAGATTACTGGTTTATCTGTATCAGATTTCGAGGCATTTCCCCAAGCTAATACTCCACACAGAAAGTGTTCATCTATTGTTACTCCAAGGTGTTTGATTGAATGAACTAATTCAATGGCATCACTTTTTTTTGAAGTCGGAAATTTATGATTTTGAAAGAAAATGTTGACTGTTTTTTTTAGTTTGTTTGGTGCACGAATGTGCATAATTTTCGTTTTGGTTGCGTTGATGACTAATCCAAAATCGTGGCACCATCGAGTGACTTCATCAAACTCCTGTTGCATCGTAGAAATCGCGATTTCAAGTCACGTGTGTCTGCATATGCAAAATCTGTGCTTTTTTAAAAATCCAGGAGTTCATCCGTAAAAAGTATGAAAAGGACCGGACTCAGTTTTGACCCTTGTGGTACACCATGTGTGCAGCTTCTTTCTTTATTCCATGAACTTCTAAAATTAACTCTAAATGTTCTTCCTATGAGATAGCTCTCCATCCATTTGCATAGAGTTCCCCTAATGCCAATTCTGTAAGGGACTTTTTTTCCTCCTGTATAGATGGGACGAATAACTGAAGTCTTCAAAATTTTCGGAACACACCCTTGTGTCAAACTTCTATTCACAATTTGTAGTGGTGTTAGTAGATTTGCATTGAGGTTAATGTCGCATCTCCTAATTCGAAATAAATACAATCTTCGTTGCTTATGTTGAGAAACACTCAGAAACTTTAGACGTTATACAAAAATTGCATTGTATAATTTCATCCACAGACGCTTTATTCCTACCCAGTATTTCATTTATTATCCTCTAAGTTTTTTTCGGATCACCTTTTGCGTTGAGTATTTCATTTGTATTTGTTTGTTAACATAGTTTCTTATTTTTTGTATTCAGATTTGTAACTTTCATTTCGTAGATTATTCTTCCATCTTCTATACAATGTATAATTCCTTTTACACAGCTCAATTAGAAGGCAAAGGTAAAAGGTAGAAGGTAGATAGAAGTTGCCGATTGCACCTCATCGGGAGCCCAAGCATGGGATCGTGGTCCATTGTCTCTCCGTGTTGTTTGCGGTTAAATTTTTTGTTGATGTACAGGAGCGGATCAGTGTGATTACCATTAAGGCATAGCACTAATGGATAATCGCAACTGTGAAGTTTTTAGTAATCAAAATTAAATTTTCTGCACAGTTAACTGTCTCGCTTTTGTTTTTGTTTGTGCTTTTGTGTATTGTGATGGCTGGTAAGTTTGTGTCGAATATAGCAACATTCGGAAGCTAAGAAAAAATGTGTTCTGTATACGTCCATACTGTTTTAAACAGGCCAGCTGTTCTGGCACTAAGTGAAACCTAGGTTGGCGAAAACACCGATCATACGGAGATTAACCTTAATGGTTAGAGCTTAGTGCCATTATTCTTTTCTCACCATGGTCTAGCCGTTTACGTCCGTAATGATGTTGCCTACCAGCTTCTACCACAGTATGGCCAATGTATTAATACAAATTTTAATTATATATGGTTCAAATTTACTACTCAAATGCACATCATTCATACTTGTTTTATTTATCGCAGCCCAACTTTAGATAGTAATTCGACTTCAAACGAATTCGATGCGCTCTCTGACTCTATCTAGAGAATTGTATTCGTATCCCATTTTCCGCACAGTGAGATCGTTGTTACGGGCGATTTTAATGTACACAATTCTTCGTGGCTGCGTTGTTCGGGTCAGACAACATCCGAAGGAAGGTATGTCGAGATTTTTGCTGAGTTAAACCACCTGACTCAGTTAGTTGACGAGCGAGCTCGGATTCCTGACGTTGCAGGTCAATCCGCCAACACTATAGACTTGTTTCTTACTTCTGATCTTTATAAATATACTGTCAGGGTATTATCGCTTCTAGGCTCATCAGACCATTGTGTCACATCTGCAAAATTCTCATGCAAAAAAAAAACGCCAGTTAAAGTTAAAACCCCTACGAGAACCGTTTGGCAATATGAGAAAGCCAATTGGGGGGGGTCTCAATGAATTCTTCAGGAACTTTAACTGGTCACTACGCTTCCTCGATAGTGACGTGGATTCCAGTGCAGACTGCAGATATGATTACAAACATAACAGAATGAGAAATTTTATCCCGAATAGGGTAAAATCTATCAAACCCAAAGAAAACTCATGGTTTGATTCGAGCTGTAAAGAGGTTATTAGGATCAGAAATGTAAGTTTCCGAAATTACAAAGCCAACCTAACTGAGGAAAACAGAAATAAGTTCAAACAAGCTAGAAAGGCCTGTAACGGACATATACGACACATTAAATTTTTGCATGACCAGAAATTACGGCAAAAAATACTACAATGTCCCAAAGGTATTACAAATTTCTAATCATTTGTAAAAAGTGTGCATAACACTACGTCTTCATCTGCTTCGACGCTCGTTTTTAATGACACTTCTTTTGTAAGCTCGATTGATAAAGCCAATTTGCTTGCAGCACAGTTTGCTGTTAATTCGACGCTGCCAATGAGTGACATGACTCCTCCTGTACTTGAAAGCGTAAACGATTCTATGGGACGAATCTTCTTTCGCACTCGTTCACTTACAAGAGTACTTACATATCTTTACATTCACAGATCCGCTGGCCTAGATAGTATCCACGCTATTGTTCTGAAGGGTGTTATTCAACGCTGGCAAAACCACAGCGTAAGCTTTTCCATCTGTGGATGGAAAACTTTTCCAGCCTATCCCTTAAAAAGGGCGAATTCTCCTCACCATCTAACTATCGCCCAATTGCACTTACGTCCCTTCTTTCCAAGGTCATGGAAAAGCTGTTCAATTTTCAGCTTTAGAAATATCTTGAAGAACGGAAGCTTCTTAATGACCAGCAGTATGGCTTTCGTTGAAATAAGTCCACTGGTGATCTCACGGTTTATCTCACCGAACAGTGGAACAAATCTTTACATAGTTTTGGAGAAAATAAGATTATTATACTTTATATTTTATAGGCATTTGATAGAGTTTGCCACCCAGCTCTCTTATCGAAAATGCGTGCATTTGGTATTGATGAATCCCTTCTTCGTTGGGTTAAAAAACAACTTTTTGACCGTTCAATTCAAGTAGTCTTGGACGGGTTCAAATCTGATATTCACAAAATAAACGCTGATTTGCCTCAGGGCTCCGTTTTGTCTCCGACACTTTTCCTTATTTTTCTAAATGATCTTTTGTCTGAATTTTCTAACCCACTCAATTGTTTCGCTGATGATAGACCCTCAGCTTCTCATATTCGGTTTTAGATTCGCATCCTTGTGCTTCGGATGTGGACTACCAACGGCAGCGTATGATAAGCTCATTAAATTCTGATCTCGACAGCATTTTCCAATGGGGAATCAATTTAATGCTTCGAAAACTCAATGATGTCTACTGTCACAAAAGCGTAACCCTCCCCCAATGCAACTATCCATGAGTGGTACTTGCATCGAGAAGATGCAACAGCTTTCAGTCCTAGATATGTGCATTACAAACCACTTGTTGTGGCGTAATCACATATTTGACATCGCCAAAAATGCTGTTAAGTGTTTAGGTTCTCTCCGAAGATGCAAGAAGTTTTTTACCCCTTATGATCTGGCTAGAATCTATACAGCCTATATTCGTCCGAAACTCGAGTACAATTCTCACATCTGGGGAGGTGCTCCAATAACACATTTGAGTCTTTTGGACAGAATTAAAAAAGAGCTCTAAAGTTGATAAGTGACCGTTGTTTAACTGAAAATTTCGTATCTCTTGAGCACCGTCGAAAGGTTTCATGTCTGTCATTATTTTATCGCTATTTTCATGAACTATGTTCTAGTGAAATAGTTGCATTCCTCCCCTCAAACAATTTAATCGTAATACCTGTTCTCTTAGGAATGCTCATCAGTTTACCCTTGAGCCTAATTTCGGACGTACAGTAAAGTACAGAGATTATTTTTTTAGTCGCACTACACGAATGTGGAATGCTTAACCAGACTTAATATTTCCCACTCATTACAATATGCAAACATTCAGAACCAATGTCCATCATTATCTCCTTTCCAATCCTATCCTCGATTCCTAATGGCTCACACTGTGTAAAGGTTATTCATATCCCCTTAGTATAAAGTATAAGATAAAAGGAAAGGCGGAAGAAAAAAGAAAATATAATAGAGGAAAAGGAAGCGAAAATGGAAATCAGGAGAATGAAAAGAGCCCTTCTCTAAAAGGGAAATTAAAAGAAAGAAAAGAAAAAAGACAAAAACAAAATTTTTCTTACCGAGTAAATAGGTTCCTTACATTCTCCTCACTTTGACCAATGTACTTGGCGAGTAGCTCGGGTCCTTTCACAGAAATGGTTCTTAAATTCCATGAATTTGCAATCTGAGATACCAAATAAGTTTTGCCAGTACCAGGTGGTCCAAACAGAAGTACACCAGCTTGATTACGCAACGGAGAATCACTGAATATTTTTGGATACTGAAAGAGAAAACAAAATCGATTTTCAACTTCTACCGATTCAATATCAACAATTCTTCTTACAATTGTTGGCCAAACTAAGACTTCTTCAAGAACCGTCACAACTGATTCCAATCCAGGAATCTGTTCAACCTTCATACCAACATCAGTAATGGCATCGCTGGGTTTATTATTGCTGATGATGCCTTGAAGACAATACGAATTCGTACTCTCCAGTGATTTGGCCAAATGGTCATTCGTCAAAATGGGATTAGTTTTGCCTGCAAAAGAAAATTAAATCTCACATTTTCATTTTAAAAATTCATGGAAGAAAAAGACTCACTCATTCTATAAGCATAAAATATGGCCCTCTCAACAAACTGCACCAAATCCCCCTTATTGTAACCCTCAGTCAAATTTCCAAACCTCGCCAAATCCAGTTTTTCCGAATCGATATGATTGCACAGCTCTTGAAGTATCATTTCTCTACCCAATCTTCCCAATGTCGGTACTTTTGCAATCGTCTGGAAGAGATGACGTCCTCGTGGTGAATAGAGTCGACGATTTAGCTTCTTTAAGCTTGAGACGGTAGCAATCACCGAAATAGGATTAGTCGCTGTGTACTCGACAATTAAATGCTGGACAATGTCGGCGATACGATTGTAGTATTCACTATCTTGAGTTGGTTGATCGCCAGTCGAATGGGCCAAAACATCCAGATTTTCTAGGACAACGATCGCAGGGGCATTCTGAAGGCAAGTGGTGAAAATCTCACGGAGATCTTTTTGTATAGATTCAGTCTGAGAAAAAAATGCAATTTTTAGTTCCTGGTCCTCTTAACCCTGTTATCAAACTCACCTTTCTTCCTTTACTGCGAGTACTGTAGAAAATGTCATATGAACACGAATAAGGCTTCTTGACCAATTCATCCAAAACTCGCTCCACAATTACAGATTTACCACAACCCGACTGACCTGAAGTACCACAAAACATTCATTAACTTAAAAAACCCTCCTCAAAAACAACAAGACTTTACCTGCAACTAAAATATTCCCTTGCCTCAAGACCGAATTTCTTTGATCCAAGCATAAATTCATTTTCAACTGATCCACCAGTTGAACCACAATGTCATCAAACTCCGGCAGTTTAATCAAATCCTTAACGCTCAAAATAGTGTCCTCTTTGGGGTCTACTTCCAACACATCCCCAGCATTCTTAATCAAATCACATGCATAGATCTTACATTCCTTCAAAAGCTGTGAATCCACAAGAGCATAACGAAAATGCTCCGGACTTATCAGTATCGACACAATCAATCCCTCTTCCAACTTAATGACTTCATCTTGATTAAGCAGCAGAGGCGATAGTTTAGTCTTATCGGCAATGAACCGCTTAAAGGAATTCTCCACAACCTTATAGTGGGTCTTCTTGTGCGAATAGAGTTCGATTTTTTCCACAAAATTCAAAACCATGTGTTTTGGAGTTAGAGTGATTTTTTCAAGTTCCCGCATTTTCAACAGTTGCATGAGGTTCTCATTGATTTCGATGGTTTGATGGATGTTATTGGGGAAGTTCTCATTCTCGGTGACTACTTTAACGGTCACATAGTATTCACCATCCTCGGCGGTTCGAAGGCAATAGACCTGATCGAGATCCATGAACTCGGGGAGGTTGTTCTTGGTGACATAAATATCCGAGATTTGACTATCGTCTTCCCATTTCCCAGCAATCGCCCGGAACTCAAAGGTGCGGGTGTTTTCTCTCTTTAGGTCTTTGATGAGACGACGCATTTTCTCCAATCGATTAACCATCGATAGGCGTTGCACTACCGATTCCTTGCGGGTCAGGCTTTTGACATTGCTGACTGTGGTGGAGCGAGACAGACCAGTATCGGAACTTGCCACCGATGACATGGTTTGACTTTTATGGAGGCCATTAGTGTGACTTTCGCCATTGCCATTCGAGCTTGACAATCCGTTGGTGATGTTCTCGACTTTTGGGGCAATGACTAGTTCTGTGGTGTGGTTAATTCGGCCAAAGTTGATGTTGGGTCGAATTCGATCTAAATGGAAGTTCAAAAATGCATAAACCTCTTAAAGACCTTCAACATCAAGAAAAAGTGATACTAACCCACAGTCAGAGTGACTTGCATCGACTTATTCACCCAAACCACAAGAAACTGTGTTGAGTTGATGATCTTAGTCTGCTCGAGTACATTGTCCTGCAGCTTCTCACTGCTCAGTTCCTAAAGACGGGAAAAACCACCAAACGAAATTCAATATCGTCATAAATAAGATTTGGCATTAGGGCCAAAAGAATTGTGTATCAAAAATTAAAAACAATTACAATAATTTCCCAGTCTTTCGATGACACAGGTGTCACATAGACACTCTTCAGAAGTTGCACATCGTCCACCAGGGCACATTTCACCAAATCATTTTCCTTCAAACCTACAGCGAAGAGCGCCAAACGAAAACAAAACAAAAATAAAAAGATTACACATCTCAATCGTAAATTACACGAAAACATCACAGAACACACAAAAGAGAAGAGGAAGTCTTCAATTAAAAATTGAGAAGGAGGAGGAGAAGGTGGCGAAAGGCATCAAAAATAAAGCTCACCCATTTCCTTGGCAACTCTGGCATTGATCCCAATTTCAGTGTCTTTGACTGTGCCCGCGTGTGGCATCCACATTGCATAGTGGCAGTACTTTCCATAGGTCAGACTAATGCATCCTTTGTCCTGGAAAAGCAACCAATCTCATTAAAACCATTCATTGCGCTTCCAATCTTACGTAAGAGCAAATTTAGCCCTTGGTGTTGTAATCTAATCGGGGCCAAAAACTCGAGACAGATTTTCAACTTTGAACTCACATAAGTGGACACCAGTTCATAGTAATTCTCCGGCAATTGTATGAAATTGTTCCGCATTGGACGGAAAGTTACTTTAAATGTGCGTCGGAACATTTTTCCACTTTTTCGTTTCAAACGTGAATGAGAATTTTATTTTATTAATAAACAAATTACTAATGAAAAATCTACTTTCTGTACATTTGCTATTCGCACGCACAGCCACCAACTAGCTACAGCACACGGCACTAAGGAAAGCACTTTTATTCTGTTCTATGGTTTGTGGTCTTTGGGTTTTCTTCTCTAACGTTTACATTTAGCTCGCCGTGCGCCGCATGCAAAGAGATTCAAAAAAATTTCAAAATTTTGCTGGGAATAAAAATGCGAAGAATTTGTTGAACGAAAATCTTGGATTGTTGCCAAAACACAGCGAGAAACGTCAAAAGGAACAGCTGATTTGTGTTGTCTTTTCGTGAGGCTGAAAACCAACAACAAAATCTATGTGAAAAAAGTGTAAATATGGTAAGTTCATGAACTGGACACTTGGAACAGGGCAATTGATTGAGAGAAAAAGATGGTTGCTGTATGAACTAACTCGATTGTTTTGTGTAAACGCAGTATAGTTGTGCATTAGTGATGTGCAATGGAAAACGAAAGTTATTCGTTAGAGTTATGTTTTCCATTGGATCCTGCATTATGTAATATATTTGTTCTTATTTAATAAATTGTATATGACTTAAATTCATTTTTTTTGTTATAATTTCAAAATGTTTGCGATTTTCTTTCTCTAAAAGCCTTTATGTCTAATTTTCTTTCTTTTGTTTTTTGACATCTAAAATGAAAATTAAAAGTTGAGAGACTGAATTGATTGATTGATTGCAGTGCTTAAATAAGATTCTTTTGGTAAAAGTTGCTAGATACATATTTAAACAAAAATTAAAAAGTTTGGAGATTCCAAAAAGAGTGAGTAATTTATTTCGTAAGTAAAAATAAAACAAACAAATAAACAAAATAATAAGCCAAAGAAAATCTTATTTAAAGTAAAATAAACCACAGGTACATTTTAACATCCTCAGTGAATTAGATAACACCAGCGAACGTTTATTCCAAGAGCAGTAGAACAAGTAATATGCTTCGACCCAGGAAGAGACTTAGTCAACAAATCAACTATCATTTCTTCAGTGCTGAGGTATTTTAAAACAATTTTTCCTTCGTGAATTTTGTCTCGTATAAACTGATGTTTAACATCAAAGTGTTTGGTTCTTCCATGATATGTGGTGGTTAGAGCCAAGCTTATAGCACTTTTGTTATCACAACGTATGATAGTTGAATTTGGAATGAGCTCTCCTATATGTGCTTTAATGCCGTCTAGTGGGCTTTTTCCGAGTTCTGGTTGTATTCACTGACTGCAAAACTGATATTAGAACGTGAAATTTAAGCTGCAAACATAATACTTCCCAAAGCATCGTGATAGGTTACATCTTTCATTTCAGCACACTCCTTTTGGTTTTGTGGGCACATCTCCTATGTCAACTTTTGATAAGCATCCAAAGGTCTTTGCGCTGAGTTACAATCAAACATATGGAATCGATATAGAATTTTATTGATGTATAACACTTCCAATTAACCTTTTTTTCGATCCCTGATAAATTGAATACCCTACAAGTTTTTGTTTCCAAACACGGCTAGCTTGCGTAAGACAATAAAGGTCTTTTGTTTTAGCTTTTGTTATTGAAGCTTTCTGGCTGTATCACACAAATCTTTTCATTCTCACTGCGTCCATTTGATCGATATCGAAGTTGTACTTGGCGGCCGTTCGTTGCTAGCAAGAATCAAATAGATGTATATCGATCTACCGGGGAGTAAGTTTCTTCGTAATCGATTGATTTTATTTTTCGTTGGGCAGTTCAGAGAAATATGACCGAAATCTCGACATTCGTAGCAGAAGGTTCTACGTCCACGGGACTTTTTCGTAGGCTACGTTTACACTACAGATTCAGACACATTCGTTTCAACATCTTAAAGTAGTTTCGACTTGATAGCAATTGCCGTTTTGGGAATAGCAGAACTCTCAAGGCCCATTATCATTGGGCGATATTGTTGACTATAATCCAGCAAGCCGCAAAGTACCAACCCATCGAATGGTGGATCCAGAAGGGTCGTAGGGGTCATGGCCCATTGTTTGTTTGTTTTTTTTCGAAGGAATTCCATTTAATTCAAAACTAGTCGTATTGCGTTAAGGGACATGACCGTCTTTATATTTTGAATTATTAATTTTGTGTATATGAAAGCAGAATTTGTATTTTACTTCTTTTAACTTTGTTGCTAAAAGTACTACTTTTAACTGAATATTGGACCAAGAACGTAATATAATTCGGATATTCACCTTATTCCAAAAACAGCACAAATTTATCAACTTCTTACCAATGGGGGGTCCAGGAGGGGTCATATGAGCCATTAAGCTTATACAGTCAAGTTGTATAAGTAAAGATTTCATTTAAAGATTTGTTAGTAATTTAACGACATTCACCAAAAAGCGGTTTGCTATCAGAAACAACTCAAATTTTTGTTCTTAGGAAGAAACGTTGAATAAGAATTTGTCAATATATGTGATTTTTTAAAACTTTCTCTAAATTGTGTGTTCTTGATTTGTCTTCCTTCTACAAGAAAAACATATTTTGGTTTTTCTCCAGAAAATAAAACCTTCATTTTTTTTTTAAAGTTTCTCAAGAACTAATGGACCGATTTCAATAAGCTTCTTTTTCTGTGCAAGCTTTTGTCGGTGATCAAATTGATGATGATTTTTAATGGTCAAAAATGTCATTTTTTTTATTTTTAAAAAAATATTAATTTAGTTTACAAAACTCGATAACAAAATGAAAATGTAAAATTTAAAGCATTTTATTTAGTGCTTACCAAAAATATTTTTAAGATAAAATTTAAAATGGTTTTCGAAAAAAAAAATAAGTTACACTTTTAAATCTTAAAACATAGACAATATTTGTAAACGGACTTTTTGGAATACATTAGCATGTTCTAGCGACCCAGTCGTGCATTTTATTTCTTTCAAAATTGATTTTCTGTTGAATAGGTTAGGTTAGGTTAAAGTGGCTGTTGGTTTGGAGGTCCAACACACTTAGACCAAAGTATGGTCCGTTGTGATACCACATGGATCAGTTGATCAGCTTAACTCGTCGAACCAATTGGAGCTCCGAATGAAGCGTAGGAGACAAATAATGTCAGAATTTTTTAGATCGCTGGTATCGTTGAAGTAGTAGTCTTCAAGGTGGAATATGTGATAAGGCAGGGCATGTGCACAGAAGGTGAGAGATTGTCTCCTCCTCCTCGTCCATGCAACTCCTACAAAAATCATTTGCAGGGGCTCCAAGTCGAATATCATGCCTTCCTATTAAGCAGTGCCCAGTCAGGACACCTATATAACGTAGCTAATGTGCAATCTACTCCGAGAGATTAATTGTTTTGAGCGCCTGGTGCTAAGATTAGGCCAAATTAGTTTTGTCGTAAACCAGGTGGTGGTGTTATTCCACCTGATGTTTGTTTTCTCTATGGTATCTTGCTTTAGCATGAGTTTACATGTAGCTAAGGGGATAGGTATCCCCTTAGCATTGTGAGCCAGCAGAGGTAAAGTTGTTCCGCTTTTTGCAAGTTCGTCACACAGAAAAGGTGAACTGTGTAGCCATCTCCGTAAGAGATGATCGACAATCTATGTAGGTCTGTTGAATACAAAAGATCTTAAAAAAATAATTAAATCTACTTTTGAAGTAAATTTGCTTTGGTTGCTCTAGAACTGAGATAAACACGAATTTCAATAATATAAATGTCGCAAAAACAGCAAAAGTGACACTTTTGTTAAACTAATTGAAAAACATAATAAACGTTTCATATTTATTGATATAAAAGCTTTGAATCTCTTGAGATTTGAAGTGAAAAGAGATTCTGAAACGTGTTATTTGTGAGTGCCACACTCCTTTAAGGTCAAAATACGAGCAAACAGACTGGTAGCGATAGTAACAATAGACTCCCGAAAATTGAGCCGGAAAAAGCTACGTCAAAAAAAGCCTGACAGTTCTTCATATTAGATCATACCTTGCTGGACAACAGTGTCTGGATCCGCCCACTCACCTCCATGGCCATTGACATCAATTTGAGCGTAGTAAACGGTTTTGGTTACGTATGCCTCGACAGAATGACTATCATCCAATCGTGTAGTGTTTAAAGTCCGAAAAAGTTCAACTCTGCGCTTCAGTCCTGAATCTTCAAAAGCTCGTTCCAGATTGTTACATGCTTCTTTCGCAGTCTTCGCAGATTGAAAATGGACGAAGTTTATTGGCTCGATAAGCAGAATTATTTTCGTTCTGGCTTTCTCCATTTTCTTCGAATCAGGTGTTGTACCATCTTTATATTCAACGTATTCGCAAAGGTATTTTAGTTCGAGTTCGAGGTATGGATATCTAAACCGAAGGAAATACGTTCTGTGACAGCACAAAAAATCTGCGGAAATATTCAGCTTCTTCCAGTACAATTTCAATGTTTCTTCAATTTCCTTTGTTTAATTAACTATATTGAACAGAGACTGGGACCATAACCTGTTAAAAGTTGCTGTATATTTAAACAAAAGAATATACGCTTCAACAGTTTGAAGATACAGAAAAGAGTGAAAATCTTATTTTCAAGTAAAATAAACAACAGGTTTTGAGACTTGAGAGATAGACTTGAAGAAGAATTTTTAAATCTATTTAATATAATTAAGTTATAAATGAATAGCTTGTTTAGCATTGTATTTCAATGTTTTAAAATATGCTGTTAAAAAATATACATATTTATTTTTTTTAAAAGTGAAGTGTTATGTAAAACAAAAAAACAAATACTACGGTTTTATAAAATTTGGATTCGTTCTCATTTGTAACAAATTGTAATATATTTGCTTCCAAATTTTGATTTATGAATAATAAAACACATTTAAGTAAATTACTTAATATATTTAAGATATAAGGTGAACAATAATTCAAAAAATTAAATAAAATCTTTTGAAAAAAAGATTAATTAATTACACAATTAAACAACAAATGAAAAAAGAAACAGATCCTTCTATGATACAACTAGAAATTTACAGGTATGATTGTACATACATCAGTTTCTGAGGTTGGCTTAAACATTTCTCATTGGAAGAAAATTTTAAAATAAAGACATTCCAGATGTTAAACTGACTGTAGCAGTTTTAATGTGACCATTACATGGACTTAGTGCAAATGAGGTAAAATTTTCCTTGGTTTCAATAAGGATTGGTAGGTGCAGCCAGATCTACCGTCTTTTTGCACTAAACGCACTAGAGAGGCAGATCATGTACATAATCTTGTTATAACGCTCTTATTTTTAGTAGAAACTGCTTCGGATGTACACCAAAAGATTGCTTTCTTTGTGGATCAAATATTAAAAAAGCCATTAGGCTTAAATAATAGACTTATTGTTGTATGTCAGCTTCAAAAATAAGTTAAGTCGAGGCTAGAATTCTACTGACGGTTAAAAGTTTTTAAGTTAATAAGAAGGAACTTAGGATTCAATACTAAAAAGAAAGAAGCCTGGGGATAAATTTAGCACTCGTGATACATGAAATTCTGACTAATGTCGTAGTACAATCAAGTTCCTTTTTTTTTAACTTGAAAACAATGTTTTTAATTCTTTTAAAATTTTGTTTTGCAAAATTGAGGGTTTTGAGAAACATAAAACATCGAAAACTATCATTTTCCACTAGTGACATTTACATTTGCATTTACAAATTCAAGATTTAAATCAAACACAAAATACGCCCATTGAGTCGATTAAGTTAAAAACGTCGACATTTAACGCTTAAGCAGATTCGTATTACAAAGTTTTTTCATTTTTGTTTAAGAACCAAAATAACAGTTGAAATGATATTTTTTTGTATAGCTCCAAAAGAGAACCTTCTATACGAATTTTTTCTTTTAAAATTTTCTCACGAACTAATTATTCGATTTAAGTAATCTTTCTTCTGAAGAAGCTCTTATATTTTCTAATGGTCTATTTTTAACTTCCCATAGGAAGTTATTGTAATGGGTCCGATTTGTCAAATTGAAAATTTTGACATTTCTCGACGATTCAAGGTCCCTAGAGTCGAAATAAAAGATTTTTAGAAAGATGTCTGTGCGTGCGTGTGTACGTACGTTCGCGACGTTTTTTTCGTCCTCCATAGCTCAAGAACCAGAAGAGATATCGACTTCAAATAAATTTTGTTTTTTTACCATAGCAGTTTGAAAAAAAGGTGAAAATTTTGGTTAACCCTAAATATCTTACGAACCAAAAACGCTAGAGACTTGAATTAAATTTTATATAATATATTGTAACATGATACCAAACAGGTTTATTTTTTGAAAAAAATCAATATAACGGTTTTTTTTAAAAAATCAATAAAACTGAAAAAAAAATTTGTCACCTCCAAAATTTTACGACTGAAATATGATTTCATCTCTAAAACAATTTTGTGCAACGAGGAATAATGTTTTTGACATCTGATAAAATTTTGAGAAAAATCTTATTGACAGTTTTTTTATAAAAAATAAAAATCTAAAAAAAAAACATTACTCAAAGTTCGTAAAAATTGAATATCGATTCAAATATTTTTCCAAAAACTTGAAATTTAGGCTTCAAGCTTATTTTATCTTATAAAAAATATTGTTTTCAACATTTTGAAAAATGTTGAGAAAAATCGAATTGACATTTTTTTTACAAAAAATAAAAACCCAAAAAAAAATTTATAAAAGTTGGTAAAAATTGATTTTCGACTCAAATATCTTCTCACAACTCTGAGATATTGGCTTTAATTTACTTTTATCTTTCAAAAAATCTTGTTGTCAACATTCAGTTTAAGTTTGAAAAAAATCGAATTGACAGTTTTTAAAAAAAAAATAAAAACCTAAACAAAATGTATAAAAGTTGGTAAAAATTGATTTTCGAGTCAAATATCTTTTCAAAAATTTTAAATATTGGCTTCAAAGTAATTTTATCTCATAAGAAATATTGTTTTCAACACTTGGTAAAATTTTTAAAAAGTCGAATTGACAGTTTTTTTTTACAAAAAATAAAACTCTAAAAAAAACAATACTAAAACTTCGTAAAAATTTACTTTCGACTCAAATAGCTTTTCAAAACCTAAAAATATTGGCTTGAAACTTATTTTATTTCACAGAAAATATTGTTTTCGATATTAAGTAATTTTTATATAAAAATCCAACAGTCCGTTTTTTTATAAAAAATAAAATCTACAAAAAATAGTACGCAAATTTGGTAAAAATTGATACGAGTACACATAGACAAACTTTTAAGCAAGACAAATCAACAGACGGGATGGGAAGTTATCAGTGTGGGTCGCATCCCAGCCTAGTTTTTTATTTATTTTTTAAAGGAGTCCAGATTTTATTTAACTAAATTTAAATTTAAAAAATGATAAAGTGTATGTATACAAAAATATTTTAAAAAAATAATTAATTGTTTCAGGTTTTTCTTAGCAATTAAATAGCATCTTTTATCTAAGTACATTTTTTAAATTATTTTATCTATTTCTGTGTACTTTTATTCAATTTTTGATTTATTCAATTAAATAAAAAAGTTAATTGTTTTCTCTATTTTCGCCTGACATCTTATGGCAAAATGTTGGTACTATTTCTAAACAAACACTTTTGATACAGGAGCTAGTGACAAAAAGTAATGTCATTTTGCAATATTTTCGAAGGCATATCAATATATACGTCTCATAGTTTGGAACAAGGCAACCTAGTCTGTGTAGTGTCTATCAGTACCCGACTTAAAGAGGTGACTAAAACACAAGACAAGTAATTTGCAAACAATTCATTTCATTAATATAAGTTTAAGGACTCTCGGGTCTCCCTTAAGCCTGAATGCCAAAAAGGTGATAGTTTTAATTATATATTTCCTGTTATACCCACATTGATTCCTTTAAAATACAAAAACTATGCCAAGCTTTGAGAAAGTAAAGTCAAGGTGACATTTTATCTTTCAACCTTAAGATAAAGGTGGTGATTGAAAACCTTACTATGTTTTAAATAAGGAATAAAGTACATATTTGTCTAAAAAAGCCCCATACAGGTTTAAAAACAATTTGTACCTATCTTGTATCAACCAGATAACATACAATTTTGACACCAAATAACCAGGCAACTCATAGGAAGTTTCTTTTCTTTGTATAAATCGATAATCTTTATTGATAAATCTTCTCTTACAGCACGAAATAATTGAATACGTTTTGAATCCAAGAATCTTCAAAATTGTCACAAAAAATAAAACCAAGTAGTAGTTTATTTTTTAATATTTCAATAAATTTATTTTATTTTATTTTTTAGTATTTTATTTATTAATTCAAAATAATAATAATAAAAAAATAATAATTATAATATTTAATAACAATAAAATTCTATGAATATAAACTACAAAAAATAAAATAATAATAAAACCACCCACAGAATAATTGCACGAATAAAAATTCATGTCAAAATTCTCAACTAAATCCACATTGCTAAATAATTGACTATGCAAGATAATAATTTTTTTTCTTCTTCTTAATTTCAAAATTATTATTATTTTCTTTTAACAAAATAGAGGGAGAAATTATGCAATAATAATAATAATATTAATAAAATCATAACAAATTAAAAAAAAAAAAAAAAACAAATAAAAAAGTAAAACTTTATTAATCCCCACGATATGCACTTTCTCAACTTCTGCTCTTTTTTTTCTCTAATTCTTAATTTAATAATTATAGATACTTGCATACAGATATTAATTTCTTAATTTCATTTTGATATTCGGTTTCGAAGTAATTTTAACTTAAAATTAATTAAAAATTATTATATAATATATTAATAATTATAATTATATTGTTAAATGTACAAAATTCTCATGCAAATTCATAAATGTATATATATTTATATATTTTGTTTAAAGAATATATAATATAATATTATTATAGGCTGTATGTATATATATTATTATATTTTATTAATATTTTATTTTATTATTTATTTATATACAAAAAAACTTACAAATGTAGAAAAAAATTCTATGATTTAATATCAAAATTTGTCATTGTTAGTATTGTGTTTTCTTCAATTATTATTATTTTTCATATTGTTTAATATGTTTTTCAAAAAATTCAAAAATTCTGTTTTTTTTTACTTCCGGTATATATATGTATAATATAAATGTGTATGTATGTATGTACAAAAAAATTTGTTTAAAATACATCGACAAAGTGTAAAATGCTTGTATAAAGAGATTTTACTATTGAATACTGCGTAGTATAATAAATGCTTATTTATAAATATTTTTCATTTTTTTTTAATATTTTAATTTAAAATGGCAAATTTCAGAGACGTAAAGTTTTCGTAAACCTTTTTTTCTTTCTTAGTTTGTTTTGGTAGCGAAAATAAAATAAGAAATTTAATCAAATTTGTTTCTCAAACAGAAGGCCTCCTGGTATTCTATTGATGATGATTAATTTTAATTTTTGTTTTGATGTAGCAATTTATTATACAAAAACAAAAGTTTTACCAAAAATATGTAAACTCCAAAAATTCGTTAGTTTTTTTTAATAATAATAATAAATTTGTGCGGGCGTAGTATTCATTTTTTAAATATCACTAAAAAATCGATTTATATACAAATAATTTCATTAAATTTCGCACAAATTCAAAAAATAGACAGATCAAGAAGAGAGCTTAGTTAAATTTTTATAGAATCTCAAGATATAAGAAAACAAAAATAGATATTCCAGGAATGATGTAGTATACACAATTGCATAATAAAATGACTTAAATACATTCTTTTGAGAAGTTTAAACATCCAATTCTTCCAGAGTTCTCGAGAGTCTATTATTATCGATTCGACGTCTCTGGCTGCGTCGAACTGCATCTGCACGTCGATAGGGTTCACTCTTCAAATTCAATAGAATGTCTTCCAAGGCTCCATTATAAACTTCATCTTGCTGTAGAATCTTCTGTTCACGAACGGAACTATTCTTGTGTGTTGTCGTTTTGCTTTTAAGCTCATTTATTACTGCTTCCTGTAATGAAATCGAAGTCGTCTGAGAAAAGTAAACAGATTGGGAAGAAAGGACACCATGGGAAAGTGTGTGTGTGGGGGGGGCAAAAGAAAAACCCAAATTAGTAAAACCATGACACCATTGTGAAAACATATATAATTTTTAAAACTAAAATGAAAAATATCAAAAATGATTTAATTTAAAAGGTCCTTATTACGAGATTCTGTTCTATGTTTAAATAAAATCCAAATTGACTTTCAAGTTAATAACAATAATTAAGTAATTGTGGAATCAAAAATTGTTAAAGAGACTCTCGGAATAAGGATCTTGGATAAATTTTGTTTTTATTTTTTTGTTGTTGGGGAGAAAATGATGCAGAAAAAACGCAGGTAATTTTTGGTTAGTTAAAAGTAATTTTTTTCTTGTTTGGTTGAAAATTAATGATAAATTTAGAAAAATGAGAAAAAAGCTGCTGCTGACTTTGAATACGATCACAACACTGACAAAAAGAAAGAAAAAACAACAACAAAAAGCACACACGCACACAGAAAATATAAAATTGTTTAAATAATAAAAAACACGATAACAATATTTAAGACAAAATTTTACTAAATTTAACATATAGACAAATTACTACTAGCTACATAAACTAAAAAATACAAATTATTAAAGTAATTCTTAGAATAAGAAAGTTTCGTTGGGTGAGATTAAGTTCTGAAATTTTTCTTCTAATCTACTACATATTGTATCTAACTTCAATTTGCACTAATTTGGAGAACTTGTCTATTTAACAAACTTTTTAAAATTGTTATAAATATAAATTATTTATAAATAATTATTATATTTTAAGACTTTGTGACAATGAATACATAATGATTTTAATTTATAATAGTGTAAGAGTATTTCAAAATTCCAGTTTTTCGTATTTGTTAAGTATTACTATCATTACTTCTACTAACAGCCTAGCTAGAAACCCTGGTAGCTAAAAACAACAAGGTTTGGCCTTTCATGGGGTCAGTTCGATTTCGATTTAAAAATATCTCTAAAATGTAAAGTATTTGAAATAATAGCTTTTAAAATTCACACAAAGAATTACGTCGAGCTTCTCTTAGTATAATCTAGTTTTTGCTCAAAGAATTTTTAACATTACCACTAAAGTCTTTTATTTTTGGGACTAATTGTTTTTTTTTTTTAAATTATATGCGCACTCAAGGGGATATGAATACCCTTATCATGATTAATCACAGTGCGAGCAATTAGGAAGGGAGGATAGGATTAGAAAGGAGATACCGGTGCACATTGATTTTGAATGTCTGCACATTGTAATGAGTGGGAAAGATTGAGTCTAGTAAAGCATTCCACATTCGTGTAGTGCGACTAAAGAAAGAATCTTTGTACTTTACAGTACGTCCGAAATTGGGCTCAAGGGTAAATTGATGAGCATTCCTAGAAGATCGGGTAATACGGTTAAATAGTTTGAGGGGAAGAATGCAACTGGCTATTTCATTAGAGCATTGTTAATGAAAGTAGTGATAAAACAATGACAGGCATGAAACCTTACGACGGTGCTCGAGAGATACAAAAGCTTCAGTTAGATAACGGTCACCTATCATTTTTACAGCTCTCTTTTAAATTCTGTCTAGAAGACTCAAGTAGGTTATAGAAGCACCTGTCCAGATATGGGAATTGTACTCGAGTTTCGGACGAATATAGGCTTTATAGATTATAGCCAGATCAGTAGGGGTAAAAAACTTCTTGCATCTTCGAAAAAAACCTAAACACTTAGGAGCATTTACATGATCACTCCGCAACAAGTGGTTTGTAATGCACATACCTAGGACTCAAAACTGTTCGGTATCCTCGAACCAAGTACCACTCATGTCTAGTGCCATTGGGGGAAGGTTACGCTTTTGTGACAGTAGACAGCATTGAAGTTTCGAAGCATTGAATTCTACACGGTTTTTGATTCCCCATTGGACAATGCTGTCAAGATCAGAATTTAATTAGCTTATCATACGCTGCCGTTAGAAGTCCACATCCAGAGAACAAGGATGAGAATCTAAAAACGAATATGAGAAGCTGAGGGTATTGTCATCAGCGAAACAATTAAGTGGGTAAGAAGTTTCAGACAAAAAATCATTTTTATAAAAATAAGGAAAAGTGCCGGAGATATAACGGAGCCCTGCGGCACACCAGCGTTTATTTTGTGCATATCATATTTGAACCCGTATAAGGCTACTTGAATTGAACGGTCCGATAGGTAAAGTTTGGTTTGGTGCCAAACTCTATCAAAAACCTTTGAAATATCAAGTGCAATAATCTTAATTTCTCCAAAACGATGTAAAGATTTGTTCCACTGTTCGGTGAGATAAACCATGAGATCACCAGTGAATCAATTGCAACGAAAGCCATACTGCCGGTCATTAAGAAGCTTCCATCCTTCAAGATATTTCTTAAGCTGAAAATTTATCAGCGTTTCCATGACCTTAGAAAGAAGGGACGTAAGAGCAATTGGACGATAGTTAGATGGTGAGGAGGATTGGCTTTTTTTAGTGACAGGCTGGAAAAATGCAGTTTTCCATCCACTTTTAAAGAGACCTATAAAATAGGACAGATGGAAAAGCTTACGTAGTGGTTTTTCAGCCTTGAAGAACACCTCTTCAGAACAATAGCGGGGATACTATCCGGGCCAGCGAATTTGTGAATGTCAAGATTTTTAAGTACTCTAGTAACTGAACGAGTGCGAAAGAAGATTCGTCTCACAGAATCGTTTACGCTTTTAAGTACAGGCGGAGTCATGTCACTCATTGGCAGCATCAAATTAACAGCAAACTATGCTGCAGGCAAATTTGTATTCAAATTGTTTCAGTAATTAAGTGTCATTTATTTAGCTTACATCAAGTTTAAAGTTCTTTTAAAAAAAAATTAAAAAATTATTTATAGTGGCTACTATTATAGAAGAATGTATTAACAATCTTGACGTTTGCTTTTGAAGCTCTATTTTATTGCATCTTTAAACCCTGATAAATATATTAATGGAAACCCTTCGGACTCAAAACTCTCAAAAAAGAAGTTTGCAAAGGTCTTCGAAAATAAGTTACTATGCCAGTATCAATGGAAGCTGTGAAATATCTTAAACGTTGGTACCCTAGAATTAAAAGCTTTTCCATCAACACTAAATTGTAAAATAGGTATATTCAAATTGAAACAAGGATTTGTGTGTATTGATTTTCTACAGCAGAAGAACTTAAAACCATTTTTAATAAAACTATCCGATTGCTTAAAATGTTTTCAAAAATTTTAGAAGCGCATGGAAGAAGTATCACTATTTATTAGAAAATACGTTCCAGGACCATTTAATTTATATTTAAAATTAAATATTATTCTATCGTAATTGTTAGGGTGGAAATATAAAAAGCAACCTTCATATTTGTATGTTGTTCCAAACTTTCATTCCCTATCTTTAGTTTAACAAATTTCACAATCACCGGACCGTATGCCAAAACTTTTTGCAGCAGAAAAAGGCAAAACCCGTTCAAAAATAATTTATTGTTTTTTGAAGCAAACAAAATCAGAACTTATTTATCAAAACAATGAAATCTTAAGATGCAATAATTTTTCGAAAATTTGTATAGGTTTAAATGAAGCCCAAGAAAAATCATCATAAGATTTATTGTTCAGAACTACATACACTCCTCTCCAACTGAGTCCGCACAAACATTTTCGAAAAGGTTTTGTACATTTTTTCCAAATATTGAGAGTTTTTTTTACATCTATCGATGTAAAGTTCTTCCTTAAGATGTTAAGAAACAAATTTCAACAAAAATTTCAAAATAAAACTGCAAAATCTTGTTTTCGCCCACTTGTAAAGTGTTTCATACGTTAAATAGAAGTTTTGTTTGAATAGTTACAACGACAATTTAATTGTTGTTAATGAGTGTTTTCAAGTACTGGATGGTTTAAATAAACAATTTTAGTGTTTTAAGTGAAATTAAATTTCTAACATAAAATTTTAAGGTCAATGGGTAGATCTACATGCATTAGAAGTGTTTCAAAAGCTAAAGTCGACTTAATTAGACACCAACACCCAGCTGGGATAAAAAATGATAAAACTGGCTTAGGTCTTAATGGCTTTTATTCTTACTTAAAAAATAAAGATTCGTACGGATAAATCATAAGGAACTTACAAAACAAAAACTTTAAAGACTAGCAATTTTAAGGTGTGCATCTGATTCTTGTGATTCTGAGGCAAAAATAAAACAAAAATTGGCGTAAATGCAAGTCACTCAACAATGTTAAGAGTTATTAAACTTTGAGTCATCTCATTAAACTTTAAAAAACGCTACTTGAAGAAGAACGGTAAGAGTTAGAGTATTTCAAATATCAAATAATCTGGAAAATTTCGATTAATTAATCTTTGTGGACCTTTAATTACCCCGATTTAAGAAAATAAAAAGGAAATAAAAGCTTAATCACAACGGAGAAGAAGGTGTTGAAATATGGAGAGCTGTCAGTTAGTATGGAATAGTTAAGATTGAGGTCGTTATATACAAAAATATTGAGTATAAAGACATTTTGGAAATTAATTTTCGTAAATAATTTAAAATTTGTTTACATAAACTTGGTCCACCAACATTATAATGCGGTGCGGCTAATAAAAGCTTGACCAGAGAAATTTTTGAAATTATTTTCCCATCAATATTTGGAAAACAACGCGAAAAGTATTTTCTAAAATGTCTGTGCGTATTCGGTTGGAGCGGAGTGTATATATATTGTGCTTTAACTTCAAAGTACAGTATTTTTTAAACAGTTTCAAAGAATCATTTTAAAAACCTGAAGTAGTGGAGAACTAAATCATTTACAAAACTATATTCTGCTTTGTGTCACAAAAAAAAGTTGTCAAAAATGAAATATTCTTTAGAACACACGTTTTAAATTCGCAGCAATTAAAATTTGACGTTACTTGGACAAACATTACGGTTTTATTTTTTCATTGGGATTAAAAAAATAAGTAATCAAAGTTATGAAAGATGAAATTGATTTAAGGTAAAAGAAGTCTAAATTTCACCTTTAATATTGAATTACAAAATTATTATTTGAAGTTCTCTAAAAAAGTTTTTTTTTTGTATATAAATAAATAGTAAGCACTTAAAGTCCTGTAAAAGAAAAAGACTAACAAAGATCTTTACATTTAGTAGGGAAAGTCAAAGGTACTAAAACCAAATCATACTTTTTCAAAGCTTTCGGTGCTCAGTTTACAGATCTGACCTGGGTATTTGTATTTTTACGTTATAATTTTTCTTATAAATCAGGCTCTATTTTGTGTGATTATATCTACAACGTGTGTTAAGTAACTCTATTCCTTTTTAAAAGGCATCTTGCCCGTAAGGGTGCATCTTCAACAGACTGTTTCTAAAGAATATTTTTCCTGCCATAAAGTCCTGAGTTAACTCATAAACTTTCTTCAATCATAAATAACATTGGTTAGTAGATAGCTAATTTAAAAAACAAATAAAGACATCAACTACAAACGACACTACATAAAATCAAAATAACGGACAATAGTTAAAACATTTATCATTCATATTCTATTTATTTCAAACACATAAAAAGTATTTAAATTAACAAAATATAACAACCACGTTAACTTACATTTATTTAAACAAATGTCAAAACGACTTTAAGAAGCAACCATTTCCAAGTAACAGATAGAGGGTATCTACAAGACTTTATATTTTCTATGTGCGTGCGTGGCTCATTTTCTTTTCTATATTATTTATTAAATTTGTGATTTTAATTATTATTGTTTGTTTGTTTTACTTATTTAGCAGTCTTATATTTTTGTGTGTGTATTTTTATTAGTCTAAAATTTTATTTATTTAATCACAACATTAAAGCACGATCTAGCTTTGGTTTTTGTATTGTATGTTTTTAATTTCTTCAACAATCATAGTCAACATGAGTAGAAATGTCTATCATCATCTCGAGCCGAATTAGTTAATGCTTTGTGTAGAAGACTGCTTTCCATAGTCACGCAACCAAGTTTCTATGTATATTGCAAACGATTTAGCCAATTCCAATGAGTATATTGTACATTTTTATATTTGTTTTATAATTTTTGTAATTACAACAATTATTATTAAATAAGAGATAGAAGAAAGTGTGGTAGAGTTTGTTTTTTTTTTTGCCAATGTGTGGGCAGAAGTGAAAAGAGGAAAATTAATGGAAAATATATAAATAAATGAAACAAAAAAAGAAAAACAAAATTGAATTAAATTAAAGCAAACATGAATTTCCACCAAAAGCCACATAGATAGAAAGAAAGCTTACCTGCTGTTTCTTCTGATTCATCTTGTTCCTAAGGATTACCTGTTCGTTTTCCTTTTTACTTGCGGCCTGAGCGGCTGCTTGTTCTAATCGGCGACGTTGCTCGTTCTCCTGGTCGTGCATCTTTAAAGAATTCAAAGTTTAGCAAACTTCTTGAAATATCAACAAAAATACCTCAACTAACCTTGAAAGCTCGTGTAAATCTTACAATTAGCGCAAAGAACGCACTCGCATCGGCCTTCCTCGACGATTCTCCGAAATATTCGACACACTCTTTGAATGCATCCTGGGCATTCTTCAAATCAAATTTGATCTTCTTAAGCTTGTCCTCGGAGTTGTTTAGGAAATCTCTGAGAATATGTGTTGGTGCACCTTTTACTCGGATGTCGGCTTCCTTCTTCACCAACTCCATGCCCTTCTCCAAATCATGCATATCTGTGATGATATTCTCAAGCGATACCTGGGCTGCTTTGTCGGTACAGAAGAGTTCTGTATCGAAGTTAAGCAAGTCGGGGAACTTTTGCCTTATTGTTGCGACAATATAGTGCAAAAGCGATGATCGCTTGTCTGTTGATTTTGTATCAATGAGAGTGTCAAGACTTTGGAGTTTGAAACCGTAGGCTGGACCACGCTTGCTGCTGTTCAAATAGTTTCCAAATGCAAGCACTATCTCGAGGACGGCTTTGAATTTACGTGATTGTTTCAGCGAGTCAGATGCTGTGTTGATGGCTTTGATTTGCTAGGAATAAAAAGAGACAATATTAAGGAAATTGAGTTGAATAGAAATTCAAAAAACATACCGGACTTATCAAATGAACACAATCAAAGAAATTGCCCATATAATTCATGATCGACAATTTCGATGATATCCTTTCAACTTTGGCCAATTGCAACATAAATTTATCCTCTTCTGTAAGGAGATTCTGGTCTTTACGTTCGCCAATGTATTCCTTATAGGATTTTACTTCAGCATCAGTTGGCACCATTTTTTGTAATAATTCAACATTCTCTAGTGAAAGTTTCTTCAGATCGAGACTATGTATCGCAGCTATCACTTCATCGATTGGCATATCAAGTTTTCGACGAGATATTGCTATTGAAATCAAAAAAGAAAAACAATTGGTTATTTTTTGAATATTGGAGAAATTAGAAGAAAACAAACCAATATTTCGTAATCTCGTATGCTCAAGCAGTGAAACGTTTTCTGGTTTTTTAAAACGCTTGCTCGGATATGAATTGAGGCCATCGACTTCGGATTTACCATTTGCGATTGGACCACCAATGCCTATTTTGAAGCGTTCTTCGAAATCAATAAAATCGATCTGTCTGTGTATTTTCTCATCATCTAATTCGTTGAAAATTGTTCCGCGGACCTGAATAAAATGTTTAAAATTATAATATTAGTCACAAAAATTAAATGAAATGGATTAAGTGATAAAATGGAAATAAATGTGTGTTTTGCCATGAACAGCAGTTAGGACTTATGGTGCGGAAAAAAACAATGTTGATAAGGGACATGTTTTTGAAATAGGTATGATGATAATTTGCCTTGAGTTTTTTGATTTGATGATTTAATTTTGAAAATATGCACCACTTATGAATGTTTATTACAGTTTCGTCGGGTTTAAAAATGTTGCATGAAAAATGATTTCTTTTTAGAATGAGTCTTTTCACATTTTAAGTTATTTTGAATCATATTCGAAGGGGTATGAAGACTTATTCTAGTTCCTATTAAATATAGAAAATACCCCTTGTTTGATGAAAAAAAGGTGGCCGTGTACATTCCGTCTATTCGCTGTTTTAATTTTAACCTGGTGTGTCACAAGTTTACTTTTTTGTTGTAGATCACAAAAATGTCAAGGGAACGCTTTTAGAGCGAGCAGTCCCTAGATTTTTGACAGATAAAGGGTCACTATCTAACGTTTTTCTTTCAACCAATGCTTATTTCTTGAATGGTAACACTTATGTAGCTAAGTCTGATTTGACAGAAAATTTGTTTAATCCTTCCGCTGAACGAATATGTTTGTGTTTGCGACATTACTTTTAAAATTATGGTAATGTTGCAGAATGTGTGCGAAAATTGCGTACTGATTTTGGAAGAAAAGGACCACCGTCAGGTCCGTATGTTCGTTATCTTGTGAAAAAAGTGAAAGAAACTAGCATCCTCATCAACAGTGCGTACACCCGAGAATTTGGAAGAAAGTGTGCGTGAAACGACATCAATATCAATTCACCGTCGTTCTCAAAAATTGAACATTTCAAAGACATCATTGGTATGACGCCATACAAATTCCAATTGGTTCAGGAGTTGAAGCCAACTAACCATCCAATGCGTTTTCGCTTTGCTAAGTGGGCCTGCGATCGACGTCAAGTCATGTTTTCAGATGAAGCTCATTTTGATCTTGGCGGGGGTATGTAAACAAGCTAAATTGTCGCATTTGGGGCACAGAAAACCCACACGCTTACATTGAAAAGCCCGTACACCCAAAACGAGTCACTGTTCGGTGCGGATTTTGGTCACGAGGCATTTTTTTCTTCGAAAATGAGCAAGGAGAAGCCGTTACAGTGAATTCGTCATTATCCCGGCATTCTTAAAGAATTTTTGTTCAAAAAATTTGAAGAGGAGGATATTGGCAATATTTAGTTTTAACAAGAAAGCGGTACGTGCCAGACATCCGAAAATACACTCAATGTTAAGTGCCTAGTTTTTGAAGATCGCATTATCAGCCGCAGAGCTGATGTCGCTTGGCCACTTTGGAGCTGCGATTTGACACCGTTGGACTATTATTTGTGGGGTGCCGTAAAAGACAAGTGTGACGCCGACAAGTCAGAGAAAATTGACGCCTTAAAGGACAATATTCGTAAGGCCATTGGTAATCGTAATCCATTTGAATGAAATTATTTTCCATTATTAACTGGAAGGATTTTACTTTCAAATAAAAAAAGAAATATTTAGTAGTTTTTTTTACAGCATTTTCCAAAAAAAGTATTTGGCGTTTTTCAGAGTTTAAAATTTAAAAAAAGAAAAAAAAAATGTCTGTTTGTATCAACTGAAATAATTGGAAACGTTTTGATATTTTTTGTTAGAATTAAAAGTTAAAATACGTGGAAGCAATCAGTTTAGAGGAGTAAAATTGGCTTAGGTTAAAGGACGTTTTTATATCACTGTTAATAGGAAACGAAACCAAATAAATTTTGTAGAGGTTTCCACAAAACTGTTCTGTATTGTTCCAAAAACCTAAAACATACTTTTTTATAGTATTTCCTGCACAGATTTTAAATCTGTCTCCAAGTTTTTCTTATGTTTCCGTCTTTTGGGCGCCATTTAGAGTTATAAAATCCACAACAGGTGTTTTTGTTTTAACTTAATTTTTAACAGAAGTTCTTAGAAATGGACGAACATTTTTGACTTTAGACATTTACAGCCCATCAAGATGAAGACAAACAAAAAGTTTGAAAAATTGTACATTCTGTACACATACAAAAAAAAAGGCTGATACAATTTAATATAACAACTGTCAAAATAAAATCTGGTCCTGGAATAGAGATTTGACAATTTTGTAACAGAAGTGGTTTAGTAAAGTTTTTTTTTTACTAATACCAAACTGACCTGCAATATAAATTAACCATTTTTTTCATTCATTTAAACGAAAAGGTGTGAGGGGTTTCAAATTTTTTGATCTAGATCTGTCAAAATTATAATTGTTCACTTTTTTGAACTGCCTTTTTTAATATCATTCATTTTAACATTTGATCATTTTAAATGGTTCCCACATTTTAAAAATTAAGAAGTGCTTACAAATGAGAAATTCTGCTTTTATAGCTAAACATTTTAACTATCAAGAAAACTTTAGACTTTTTGACATATACAATTAAATGTGTTTATGTATTTAAAGGAAATCTAAATGTCCAACTATAAGTTAACGTTGGAACTAAACTAAAATACTTGCAGATTTAACATTGGTTCTATTTCTAAGTTTTTTTTTTTACAATTCTTTCCACTTGAAACACTCTTTTTTCTATAATCTAACGTCTGTTACTTTTTCCTGAGCTCATAATGATAATCGAGATGCCATTCATTATATTAATTCCAGTTTCGTGTATTAAAATAACGAATGACATTTGTAAACAAAATCAATATATTTCAGATTTGGATCTGTCAAAACGTAAATTATGACTTTTTTTAACAACACTTACAAAGCAAAATGATTAATTTTTGACAAAAGATCGAAATAAAGTTAAATTTTTTGGTCATGGTCAATGGAACACAAGCAAATTTAGTTTTTTTCTTGTGTAGCTTTTAAATTTCCAATCGAATTTGTTTTTGTTTTACTCACGTCAGAATAGAAACAAAGTTATTTGACAAATTAACTGATTTATTTAATACTGCTTCTATACTTATGTGATTTTCCATGGGTCAAATAAATCAATTAATTCTTGATTCAGATCAGTTTATGAATTCCATGGGGCAAAATAAATTTAATTATTTTTTATTTTAGATCAAATCTGCAGATCTGAATTTTTTCGGCAGATTTACTCCTCTTTGTACCAATACTCATAATATAATTAAAAAACTAAATTTGTATTTTAATTTGACAGCTCGAATGCACTCGTTAATCAATTTTTTAAGAAAATATGAATTTACCAATGGAAAACCCCATTGAAGAAGACTGATTTCTAAAATATTTAAACAAAAATTTCTCAATAAAACAAAAATTACATCTGTCAAAGTGAAACATACAAATTTGGTAGTGGTGCAATTCTAAATTATCTGTCAAATTAAAAGATATAAATTTTATATTGGTGCAAGGCGCGATAAATTTCTCAATAATTTTATATTCGAAAAATTTTGGTTAATGAAATGCAAAAAAAAAAATAAACACGGATTGATTTATTTTGACTTAGAAAACTCCCATTGCAATGACAGAAATAAAATTGTTAATGGAAAACATTATAAGAATTTTTGTATGGAGGTAATGATTTGACTTTTACTGATTGACAGAAAATGTAAACGACATTTTTTCAAAGGTAACATACATCACGTATTTGGCCTAAAGGGCGTAAAATAAACATTCTCTGAGACAATAAAAGGAAACTTCCTCAAAATTAATTTCATGTTTCAATTTTTTTTTACACTGACATCTGATGTAAGAGAAGAGTGAAAAGTACTTAATTGAATTTAGCTATTCCTAACTCATCAACTTAATCCTCAACTTAATTCGCTCTATCAATCAAAACCAGAAGCCTTTAGGAAAGATGAGCTTTTGCAAGCAAGCAACGCATGACATCACGCAAACACATTATACTATAGACCTCACACCCAGTTCTAGAACTCCCATCGGCCAAAGAATTTAATCATACTCCATATGTGGTAAAAGGTGTAATCTGGTTCTCCATATCAAAACCGACCAAAGACCGAGAGTTCTATCTACATACTATATGCCTAAGAACTGAGATTACTTCTTTCTAATTACACACCCAAGGACTTAACACTCACGCTGTGGAGCGTCGCTTGCGTCGTCACATTAACACTGTCCAACTGTCATATTTATGTCTCTCTGAAAATAAAATAGCAAAACCAAAAAAGGAAGGCTTGCCTTGATGGTTCGTCGCTCGTAGCAGCGCAGCGCGCCGTATAACGGACGACGGACGGCAACCAAGGCTCACTTACACTTACCTGGTTAGGTTTCAGCGCAATCCAATTAAGTGTCGGCAACTTGTATTTGGTTTGCACCTTTCGCTTGATGGTCATCGCTCCATCTGGAGCGGGCATGTAGCCAGCAGCAGGTGGTGGTGGCGGTGAGAATGTTGACATAAATGGCGGAGCGGCAGGTGCTGGTGGGGGTGGCATTCGTGCCGTTGTTTCATGAGGGTTAATGTTCGAGTATGTTGACTCGTTGTCCCTCAAACCACCGTTCATGCTTGGCGGTGGTGGTGGGACTGGGGGTGGCGGAGGTGGTGGTGACACTGCGGATGGCAATGGAGGTGGTGGTGGTGGCGGCGGTGATATTGATGATGTCTGAGAATCTGGTGAACCGATGTTTCCGTTCATCATGATGAAGCCACCCTCGCCATTCGATCCGGAACGAGGCAGGGACTTGGTCAGAGTCTGTAATTCGAGATTCTTACTCTGCAGCATGGATTCCCGCTTCTTGAGCTCCTGCTCATTGTGTTTGAGAATTTTGCGAAGAGTGGACACCTCTTCGTCATACTTGCACTTGGTAACGAGCAGTTCCTCTCGTTCAGCCTTCAATTGCTCCATTTCAGTGTCCATCTCGGCAAGTTTATACATAAACTCTCGTTCGAGCTCCGCATTGCGGTCCATCACTCTACCCAGATCGTCTTCCAGCTCCTGGACCCTCTCCAAAGCGGCGGTCTTGGTCTCGGAGTCCTCCATCAGGGCGGCAACGTCGAATACATTGTCCAAATACGCCGAGATCTGCACCTTCAGTTCCTCCGACTCAGTCATTCGCAGCTTTTCGAGATACTTGTCTAGACCCAGAGCCGTGAACTCATATTGCAGATGCACCCTGTAATTCATGTCCTCGACGGAATGCACCACAATGTTCATAAACTGCATACACGCCACCATAAAGTCAATGTTGAAAGCCTCGAAGTTCATGAAGTACTCCATGAGCGTCTGGAAGCGCCTCTTCTCCTGACACACCTCTTTGAAATTGTCAAACGACGACAGAATGATCTCGTGGCCACCCTTTACTAAGCAAATAGCCGCCAGCAGCTCCAGCACCAGTGCCTTCGTTCGCAAGGACTTGTGGATCAAACTCAAAGCGATGCAATTAATCGCCTCCCGGTGTTGGATCACCATATTGAATCCGTATTTGTTGTTCATGATGGCCCGCAGGCACATGATGCACACATGAATATCGTCCGTCGAAGCACCCATATTCAGCTTAGCAATGTGGCGGGAACGGCGTTTGATACTCGGACTATCAAGGACATCGGCCAGCGATGGTCGCAGGAATCCATTCGAGGAATTGTGATGATTGTATCGTGAGGACGAGTCATGATGACTGTTATTTCCGAGGGCGGAATTATTGACACCCTCGTTGTCACTGCAACCCATCGATTGGTTGGTAGTGCCGGCGAGATTCAAGCGTTCTTCGGATTCGGTTAGGGCTTCTTGTATTCGTTGTTCGTGACGCATCATTTGCAGGCGAAAACTTAAATAATCAACGAGAGCATCTAGACCCTGATTGGTCTCGTCCAGGAACTCTTTTACCCACTCAATGTGGTTGGTGCGAAGTGAGATTTCTAAATCACGTAACACTTGCGTGGACGTGGACTCACCCACCATTTTTCGTTTCTGGCAAAGAAAGTAGAAGAAAATCTGTAAGTATATGAGAGGCGCGCGGGGGAAAAACGGGAAAAACACACTGTGAGTTGGTTAAATACTGGATTAATATTATAGGCAGCTACAAAAAACATCTACTAAAAGAAAAACAACAAGCAAACAAGTTGAAAAAAGATAGATTTTAGAAAAATTAAATAATAGATTTAAAAATTTAAGTAATTTGTTTACAAAGCGGAAAAAAAAGTAAGTTAAAGATTTTGGAATATGGCAATTAAGTATTTCTAATTAGCGTTCTAAAGCAAAACAAAAATAACAAGTTCTAAGAGTTTAACAATGTGTTTCATGCAAACTAAACTACATTAAAAATTTAACAGTGATAAGTTCATAAGGTCTAACAATAGTTTACAATTAACTGCGTAAGGATCAAGCGTTTTTGGCTTGTTTAAAGCATCCTTTTGCAGTCATCGATAAAATTATCATATTCGAAAATGTGTGCACCTAACCTACCTATTATGTGTATTTAAGTTTTTCAAATACAGACTTATTTTTTCATTTTTTAATACTTATTTTGTTTAACCTTTCAAACACGCCCTAAACTTTTTAAAAGCAAATACAATACTTTTTTGTTTAAATTTAGTAAGGATTGACGCTGACAATTATTGTTTGTTCTGTGATAGTAAAACTCTTGAGTACCATAGAAGTTGTACGAGTTTCGTCAGTTTTTTTTTACGTAGCGTAAGTTTGGCCTAACTGGATACCATGATAAAGTTTTCAAAAGATAAATAAAGCATTTCTCCAGTTTTTTGTGTTTTAAACTCTAATCCAATATTAATACCGATGATCTACAATATTTAACTCTTTTTATTGAATTAAATATTGAAATTAAATGTGTCCTGATTCCAAATCTAATATGAAAACAACTTTTACTTTTATTTGTAAAGATTTTTGTGTTCAAAGCTTTGGTTGCGAAAAATAGTTTAATTCCTAAACATCAAATCAAATCAAATGGGGTGGCGCAACAGTCCGTTGTGAACCAGGGCCTAGTGACTTACAACTCTCAACCATTCCTGTGTGCGAGTAATGTTGTCAGGAATGGAGGGGACCTACAATTTTATGCCGAATCCGAACGGCTAGTTTGAGAAAGCACTTTTTCATGACAAGAATTACTCTTGAAGGATTTGTCAATTCCTCGCAAGAGGCAGTACCCGCGGAAATTAATTTTTTTAAATTAAGGTGGCACGGGCAGGGATTGAACCCAAGACCCCTTGCATGACAGTCCAACGCACAAACCATCATGCCACGGGTACTACAAAAAAATTCCTAAACATAGTCTCAATAATAATCTGCTTTTGTTCAATATTAAACCTGCCAAGATTGACAATTCTGCAAGGGTTGGAAAAGAAATGGAACAAATGTAAAAATATGCCATCATGAAAAGTTTTTAAATTTATTTATTTTAGGCACAAAAAAAAGTTTTCTACACATCAAGAAATAGCCATATTATAGCGAACTACAACTTAAATTGTCAAAATTAAAATTCTACTTGAGAAAAAATCTTATAAAATACATACTCTTGTTCGGTAACAAAAAAAAAACTGAGTTTAATTTAAATGTGCTAGAAGCAACAAAAGCTATTTTAGTACTGAATCCATGTATTCCTGCACTAATGTTACTAGGACCAGAAACAAATTAAAATATCAGAAAAAATTAGAAAACATATGTTTGAAATTTGCTATAGACAACTAAGAAAATCTATAGGTCAACCTTGTATGTCATCAAAAGCGTGCAACGAGATTTGACACGTAAGCTACATTCTGTAAGGAAGTATTCTTCCTATGTAAACATATTTATGAATAACTGTACGACGTACTTATTCTACAAAAGTCTATGTTAGCAAGTGTTCTTTTGGAGTGGAACATAACATTTTAAAAAGTGAAACTCTTTCGAAAAATGGAACTTTAAAGTTTAAATCTGGTCTCAAATGACCCTACGCTAGAAATATTATTTGGCAATAAGTAATAACTGTCGTTCACACAGAAAAATAATGCAATGTAAAATCAAAGGGAAGAATTGTCGATTTTTATAATACGCGATTTGTTCTTTGTTAAATGATTTCATTACGATTTAATGTTGTTTCATTTTGATTTAATATTAAATCATGTCATTGTGTACAATAATATCAATAATTTAAAAATACGCAAGGTATGGAAGACAACACAAGAAGATTCATGTTAAAATTACACTGCTTTATATAGAATTGACATTCAACAATGTTGAAATGAAATGTTCAATACAGAAATTCCATTATAAAATTGTTTATTGTTAAAATAAAAGTTTTTGATCTTAAAAACATCTTGAATAAGTAAGTGAAAGCTATTTGAAATTAACAATCCTTAATATGTTGTTTTAATTAGATTGGGTCGTGTTGAAGAAATCGGAACGCTTACACAAAATCATATATATTGTTGAAATTGAAATTTTTTCAGAATTAAAGTACAATTAATTTTACTGTTTAAATGAAATATTTATTATGAAAGAAAGTTGAAAATATAAATATCTGAAATGGAGTTGTATTCTGTATTCCCCACATAAATACCCTTTTATTTAATTTAGGAATGACAAAAACTATTCCGTTACAAAGAATGTATAGTAATAACGCAATCACACGAATTCAATTTTGTTTCAAAATTTAATCATATTGAAACAAGAATGGGTCGTTTTAAAACAAATCGAAGCTCCATGAAATAAAATTGATAGTTCTTATTTTAATATGAGATCTTGTTGAAATAAAATTATTATGTATTGAATTCTACAAAATTAATATGAAGTGCCGTTATTTTTCCGAACTAGGTAACTGGAAAACATTTAGACAAAGTCTATTAGTTCATTTATATTATAGTCGCGTCTCGTGTCCGAAGGATTATATGAAGTGAAAAGTTTCTTAGTGAAAAGTTAGTTTAAATAAGTTCAAAAGAAAACGAATATTCTTCTGTTCATTCACAGTAGGTCGAAGTAGATGAAACAATAAATTTTGTAACGAACAGTGAAGTCAATATAATAATAAGCCTACCAATTATTCAAGAAAATAAAATAAACAAAAAGATTAATTGGACGTTTTATTGAACAAATTTAATTGACTTTTAAAAAGAATATATTCAAGAAGCTATTCAACCGACTGATCTCCGTGCAGGTTTCCAAGAAACATTATTCAGTTGGAGAAAGAGTGAGGTATTTGTTCATGTACTTATTTATTTTTATATTTAATTGTTTTCCTGTCTACTTATGACACAGTTCGAAATTGATGATGATACCCTTTCGGTTTTTGGTTGGGAAGCCAGACCAATTTTGCGACAACATCGACTATTACATGTGTTTGGGCAGGTCGGAACTTAAACCTATCTAAGGTAGACAAAAAATAATATTTTAAATAATTGAATAATGTTTAAATTTTGTTTTTAGAAGTTAAAACTAATTTTTTTAGTTTTAAACTTCAGAAACCAACGGCCATTAAAGTGATTCGTTTCTAGCTAGTTTCATTAATATAATTTTGGGTGACATTTATTGTAACAGCAACAGGATTTTCCAACAAAATTAGAAGACATACTGAAGCGATTCCCTTATGAAATAAAAGTAGGCATATTTTGTCGAAACTTTTCGATAAATAACTGTATTTTAGATTTTAATTTTCAGGAATCTTACTTCATTCCTTGTGGTAACCCTAGAGGTAAGCTTTGGGACGAATACGCTAATCAAAGAGCAAGGTGTTTACGGTTTGAAAGGAAAATAAATGAATCTTTACAATTGAAAAACGAACCTTTAACTCAGATTCGTACCACTACAGAGGTTGACGTGTCCATTTTAAAAGTTTCTCTATCTTGAATTTCTTTAAATTGACAATTGGCATTTAAGTCCATTAAGGATCTTAGTAGTGGATTTGCATTGAAGTAGATCTATTTGGTAAATCATTAATAGTGTAACCTGAGTTGCTTCGTATATTGTTTTGTTTAAAACAACTTCTGGCTTTCTAAATAGTCAACAACAAAATCTTAATATTTTCCGTTCAAAAACAAAACCTCCAATTCTTTTGTTACACTAGTGAAATTTTTAACCAAGTACAAAAACCGTAAATTAGAATTGGTTTTATAACCGTCTTATGCAGCAGAATTCTAGTTTTTTCTAACATAGGTTTCAAATGGAATAAGGAAATCGTTTTGGAAAATTTGATACTTTCTTCCGATCGTAATGGAATGTCAACGTTATTTAATTTTAGGCTTAATGATTTCCTCTATTTCACTGTTATATTACGTCCTTAATCATTGGCGTTTCTAAAACATTCTATTTTTAAAATAATTATCTACAAGCGGAAGCCTACGCTCAATTTTTTTACGAGCTGAGATGGGCCGAGCGTCGCGGTCGCTTGCCAATATAATTATGTCATCAGCATAAAGCAAAGATTCATGTTCATCGGAAATATTGAAAAATGTTGGAAAGTATTGCTAAAAATGTTGAACAACAATGGCCCCAGTCTCAATCCCTGAGGAAAATCTGAGTTCACTGGAAATATTTTTTTGTTATTGTGACCTTGATTCCAAAGCGACTCAATTGCTTTTTCAGGGTCAATATCTAAGCTCACAGTACACTTTTTATTTATCAAAATCTGAATGACCTTATAATGAAATTAGAACTTATTTTTTTAAAACCAAACTAGGTTTTTGCAATGATAACCGGATCTTAAAGGATTAACTAAGACCTGCTTAAGCAATTTACCGATATTAGAAAGAAGTGAGATAGGTCTAAAGGTATAAGTTTCTTTCGCAGCTTTGATCTTTCCTATTGGAAAAATAAGCATTGTTAATACAATGATTAAATGTCAAAGACAGGACTATGCTTACAAAATGTGGACATACCTTTAGAATATAATTTGAAATTTCATTAACTCCTAAGGATTTTTTTTATTATCTCCTACTCATTTCTTTAACAAATAGATTGATACAACATTTTTAACTTATCTTTCAAAGAGTATACAAAACTGATATATTTAATAGAACTATTGTTTTTTGAAGGTCAAATCAAATGTCCCTATTTTTTTTTCATTACAACTTATTATGACTCCTGTAGGAAATGGACTCTAAAACCCTAATATTAATTTTTAAAACCTTAACAAACTACTTAACAATATAACCAAATGGATAACTTTTAGCTCTTTATGCCTTATAACAAGTATTATTTGGCCATACGTTTATTAGGCTCTTCCATATACACTGACAATTACTATGATGAGGCCACAATTTTTGGAATCGATTTTCGCTTTTTACAGCTGGTTGAAGATTTGTACCCGGAAACGTTCACTTCCTGTGAATTAGTACTTATTTCAAACAAGATTTGGAATTTTCCAATACCAAACCATGAACTACTAAAAAACTTATAAAAAGGTGCTTCACTAGGATGATAATATTGCTTAATGATTCTGAAAAGACTTTGACATTGACAGCTATGCAAAAAGAGACAAAATAGATGCTTTCAAGGATTTAGGACCCTCAGGACGTGAAATAGCTAGGAGACTTAACAGAAGCAAGAAAGTTGTAAGCAATTATATTGCTGATCCACAAAAATACGATAACAATTAAAAAAGGTACAAGACAGAAAAAACAACGTCGTGAGAAGAGCGGTTATTTGGTTCTTTGGTTATTTCTACGGCTTGTCCCAAATTCCACTCTTTCAGCGACTTAGTTAAGGGTCAAAAATTGAGTATCAGCCATAATAACAACTGTTCGGGGATAATACAAAAAAGTGATACTATTCGGAGCAGAAAACTAAAAGGCAAATACACAAGTGTATCGGATGGATTTTGCAAGGGAGCATGTTACTTGGAGCAGTGAATGGAAACGCGTTGTCTTTTTGAATGAAAAAAAAGTTTAATTTTGACGGGCCGTGCTTTGGTTCTTACTTGTATTCCCATGATTTGAGAAAGGGTGAGCATAATTTGGAAAGACATAATAGCCGTACATCAGGTCTAATGTTGTGGGGAGCTTTGAACTACTATGGCACAATCAACTTTAAGTTTTTGTTCACAATACTGAACGCAACTAAAAATGTTTGCTGGAACTTTCATTTTCAAAAATGAAAAGTATTTTAGAACCTCTACCTTGGATTTTCCAAAAAGACAATGCCCCCATTTACACTTAGAGGGTTGTAAGAAGTTAAATTCAATTAGAAGACGTGGAATATGTGCCCAGACCCCCATTTTCACCGCACTTTAACATAATTGAAAACGTTTGGCGATGGGTGACAAGGACACCTTAGTCGAAGCTTTTCGTAATTCCTGGGTCCAAATTTCCTGTGATTATCAAAAAATAAATTTAATATTTCTTTTCCAAAACGCCTTATACACGTTGTATCCTAAAATGGTGGACAAAGTCATTGCTATTGTAAATAAATGTTGTTGTAAATATATCACTCTTTTTTTCTGAAATTTTGCATTATTCTACTGACGCACTTTTTTATAACCTTTTAAAGTAGTTCATTTTTTGATCTTGGGGAATTCCAGCGCTTGATTCTAATTTAGTCTTTAATTGTTTGAATTTGTAATGGTAGTAAACGTTTCCGCGTTCAAAACTTCCACCATCGAAAATCGATTCCGAAATTTGTGGCCTTATCCTAGGGTTGACAGTGTATATAACTACGAATTTTCAAAACTTACATATAAAATGTTTTCAAAGTGTTTAATCTAAAAAAAAACAAATTAATAAAGACTATGATTTTAATTTTATTTAAAAAATGACAAAAAGCAGACATTTTACTTTGAAAATAAATTATTTTACTTTTTTTCTACATTTACTCTAAAATATGTTTGTGTTTCAACAACGAATATTTAATTTTGTATCAAGTTTCTTTTAACTGCATCTAATTTTGTAAGACTGCAATCGATACTTTATTTATTGAGTAATTAGTTAATAATTTCGTATTGTTTGATTTGTTTGGAAAAGATTTGTATACAAAACTTTAAAAAATCCCTAAATCGTTTAAATAAAAAAATATCTTGAGCAATGTAACAGATTGTGTAAAAATTTGAATCCTGACCAAAAAATAAAAATATTTAATGAAAATTTATCGAAAGGAATTGTTTGTTAAAATAAAATCAACTCTTGAAAAGATCCTTAATGAAGCCAAAGTTTCTTTCTATTTGATTTTGATAAATGATTACTCAATTATTTTATCACAAAATAAAAATTCAAATCCAAGATATTTTGAAAAAAAAAACCTAAAAACTATA
This sequence comes from Eupeodes corollae, assembly GCF_945859685.1. Lineage (NCBI taxonomy): Eukaryota > Metazoa > Arthropoda > Insecta > Diptera > Syrphidae > Eupeodes > Eupeodes corollae. The sequence continues at coordinate 263,710,672 of NC_079147.1, read as the reverse complement.
AATGTTGTCAAAATTAAAAACCTACATTTGTGTGTAAATTTTCAAAAGGTACCTAAATTATTCAAACCTATAAGAATTTTTAGAGTCAGTTAAAAGTTAAAAAAAACTTCTATCGTTATTTAAGTCATATTTTTCTCTTTATATCATTTACATATTTATGTACATACTTACTTAAATTTTCTAAATTCTAAAAGAAACAAATCAATACTAAAAAGATTTTGTCATGCATAATAATATTATATTGAAAATCGTGTCTACTACTATTTTGTATAAAACATGCTTTGAAGTATTTAATATTTTATATTTATACAAAAGTTATATAGAAAAGATATATATTTTTAACAGAATTTTGAAATAACTCCAAACCAAGTTTTGTTAATAAATTTTGTTAAAAATACCTGTAGCCATATCTTTATCATTTTTTTTTTGAGAAAATTAAGATAGAAAAAAATTATAAAATCAAACATTTGTTTAAAATTTGTGTATATATTAATATATATTAATATTATTTGCATATTATTTTAATTAAAAATTGTTTTATTTTTTTTGTTTGTATTTGTATTTTTTTTTATTATTTTTGGTTAATTACTTACTCTGTGACTTCGTGAAGCTTTCGGATCTAAATAAGTTCTTAATTTATTTAAATAATGAGATGGAGGATCTTTCGCTCGAACCATTTCCTGCAAAGAAAATTAAAAATAATGTCAGAATAAATTAGGAGAGTGGATAATTTTAATTTTCAGAAATACAAAATTTAATGTAATGCATAACTGATATTTACGAAATGGTACTCGAAATTAAAAGATTCAGACAAAAATCCAATAAAAATCGTATTAAAATACATTTCCTGAAAGTTATAAAATGATATCAAACCCTCTTCTTTTAAGGAGTTTCAAGAGATAACGCAATTAGATTATCAAAAACGTTGGCACTTACTTTGGTGAAATTTAAAATATGTTGTTAAAATCTTGTTTTACATCTTTATTATTCTTTTCTCTTTATTTTTTTGAAGTACCTACATTAACTCACCATTTAAGAAATTCCTTAAACTCTTAAAACTCAAATTATAGAGGGTGAAATTGACATCTTGAAGACGACGCATCTAAATGGGAGGAAGTTTATTATACCAATGGTTATATGGATGGGTATGGCGTTATAAACCTCCTTCACTGAAGAAGTGAAGCCGAGGGTTGAACTCCCTTTTTTGTTGTTGTTGTTTTTTTCTTCTTAAGAAAGATTCCAATTGAACATTTTCTACAAGAGTTAACCCTCATTCCCATCAAATGTTTCATTAAATTATGCAATCAAAATAAATTGCCACTTGATGTTATGTTTTGTGTGTGGCGTGGCGCAAAGTCAGAAAGACTTACAAATTTAAATAAAGAAAAAATTAAATAACAAGAAGACGACAGCATCAATTTATTCAACACTTATTTTTGCTATCAATAAGACAAAACGATTGGAAATGAGTTTTAATTGGTCATAAAAAGATAAGTTTTTAGTGGAACCAAAGAGTTTGTAATATTTGCCTACTGTTTCTAAGTCACTTATGTGACACCAATCAAAAACCTATACAATTAAGTGACGCAACTATAAATGACAACTAGAATACTTAATGCCATTTTACTCTCCAGCTGTCTTGATGACTGGTTATCCATGATATTGAACTAATGAAGACATTATCATATTATATGTTCTTTTTACTATCGCCGAAAACGACGATGAAGACGATGCACAAATAAAACCATAATTTTTTTTATTATTTATTTGATATAAGTTTAATCGGCAGGAAATAAAAGACTTTCGACCTTCAGACGACAATAATGCACATTTTTAATATAAAAATATTTTTGCCTCATTTTATTGGATTTCGATGTAGTTTGATCTTTTTTAAAAAATGTTAATTTTATTCTTGTCCATATCGTCGCATATTTCCAGCACCAAATTGAACTCGTTTGAATAAATTTGTGTTTTAAGTGCAATTTTATTATTGGGGTTCTCACGAAAAATGCATAAATCGTTTGTATTTATTTTATTATTTTTTAAATCAAAAAAGTGTGTCTAATTTTTTTTTAAAACAAAGTTCAGGGTTTTTATTTTGTCGAATTGATTTAATATCATAGAAGACCTTGAAAAAATATCATAATAGTATTTAGTAGAATTTTATTTATTGCATGGATTTGCAATATTTATACAAGTTAAACAGTTGAAATATTTACTTACTGAGAGTAGGTAGGTATGTCAATGTCAATGAACTGTTTCAATGCAAGTTAGATTTTTAATTCAAGTCACTATTTTTGTATTTTGATTGAAAAAATAAAATGACAATGTCAAAAAAAAAAGAAAAACAAGGTAGGTACGTTTCAATGTTGGGGGTAAAATATTTTGTATTTGTATATATGTATTTTGTTGGATCAGTGAAGCAATTTTATTCAAAGCTCATCTTAGATACTTAAAATTTAAGTGTTACACACCTAAAATTCCGATCATTGGTAAAAAATATAATTAAATTTGATTTTTGGGAAGGTTTGTTGTTTTCACTTCTATTAAAAAAATTAAAAAAAAAACTTTATATATCTTGTAAGTAGTACTCGTGGCAAGATGGTTAGGGCTTGGGTTCGATCCCTCCATTCCTCTGGGAACTGACAAATTCTCCAGGGGTAATTCTTGTCATGATAAGTGCTTTCTCTTCTCAAATTAGCTCTTTGGATTCGGCTTAAAAACTGCTGGTCCCGTCCATCCCTGACAACAGTACTTGCACAACAGGAATGGTTTAGAGTTGTAAGTCACTAGGCCTTCAACGGACTGTTGCCCCACCTAATTTATTAATTTTACTTATGATATGCTTTGAATTATTGCAAGAAGAAAGCAGAAAAATCTTTGGCCGGAATTGCAGTTAAGGAGTTTTGAATTCGAAGATATAACAGGCATATATGTACACTTTTAGAAAAAGTAATGTGTCTTCATCATTTTCAATGCAGAATATTTTTTTAGCAATTAAATCTTTTGTCGTTGGTTTTTCTATATTTTCATCGTACCTAATAAAACTCTCAAATGGTAAAAAGTTTAAGGCCAATGATGATTTCGACTGGAAAAAATTATAGAAACAAGCTACTTTAACTGTTACTCTAACGTAAGGATAATTTTTTGTATGCAAATAGATGTATTAAGTTTGTTTTTCAGTTTGTCAGATATTTTGTATTCCACACTAAACAATATTTAAAGTTAAAAGTCATCTATAATTAAAAAAAAGAGTTGTCGATTACATTATACTTGCTTTGAACGCAAAGTGATAAAAAACAAAGACAAGCTGGAAAAACGGTGGTTGAAATTGCGAAAAGGATTTGAAATTCTAAATTGAAGCTCAAAAGAAGAAACAAGATGAAGAAAAAGATAAACTTCTTCGAGCTCTGATACACTTTTGATAAGAATATGTAAGAAGAAACCAATTCTTTTTTAAGAGACCTCAAAAAATTAATTAAACGGATCAGTGGCAGCTAGAGTAATAAGAAACCGATTAATAGAAGCAAGTATTCCTGAAAGAAGTCCACGAAATGATTGCAGGGTATTTTTCAGCATTTGGTGTAGGTCCAATATTTTGGATCAAAGATAAGATGTGAGCTGTGGATTATGCCCAAATCTTATCATCAGTTATGCTACCGTTAACTGAATAGGAGGTGCTAATTTAATAGGATAATGACCCGAAGCACTCCTTCAAATTGGTTAAAAAATACTTTAAAAAAATCAATTTTATTTAATGGCAATCGCAATACCCCAACTTAAACCCAATTAAGCACTTATGGGATATCCTTAAGCGATTCGATGAGGCGAACAGTGGAGTCAGTTATTTAAAATAAGGGTGCCACTAAAAAATACTCAAAGAATTTGAAATACTTTTAGCCTTAAGTTACAAAAAGGGTAGCGTTCTAAATTCGTTTCTATTATTTCCAGGATAAAGCAACATTATAATCACAAGTTTACATTTTATCGTTATTTCTCATTATTATATTTAAACAAAAAATTGTTGCATTTTTTTTTAAATTAATAAGCGAACACTCTAGGGGATAACACTACCCTTATGTAAAGGCACAATGTGAGCACTAAGAAAGAGAGAGAAGGGTTGAAAGGAGGTGTCGGTGCACATACGTTTTCCTGAATATTGCAATGGCTGGGAAAGACAGAATATGGTAGGACTACATTCGCAGAGTACGGCAAAAGAACGAATCTCTATACTTGACAATACGACAGAAGTTAGCCTCGACGGTATACTGATGATCATTCCTAGAAGCGAGAGTATTGTTTGAGGGGGGAATGCAGTTGGCTTTTTCTGTAGAGCATACACCGTTAACATTACGGAAAAAGGGTGAGACGAGAAACCTTACGATAAAGTTCAAGCGAAGTAAATTAACTAATGATGATAATATCACCACTTAATTTAAATGATCTACGTTCAAAACTGTCCAAGAGGCTTAAGTAAGCAAGAAAAATCTATCTGTGTAGTTTTTATTTTCCTACTCTTCACAAATAAATTTTTATGTGTTAAAAAGAATGAGCAACAATCCTATTTCTTTTGTATTTTTCCATTATTGCACATTTCTTTTAAATTTTTAAACTTTTAAGAAACTTATTTTTTTATCAATTTAGTTTTTTTTATGTACGAAGTTTTAATATAAGGCCATGTTTTCATTTAAAAAAATTGAAAAGGATAGAAGAAAAAAATAAAAGTATTAGAAACAAAAAAAAGATAATGCTATAACGAAACGGAAGCCTCATATGAACAAATAAGTAAATATAAAATGCCGCTTAAAATTAATCAAAGCGTCGTCGCCGCCAAGGCCGGAAATGAGCATTCAACCAGCTTGAGTGAACTTATTTCGTGGACTTATCGCTGTTCTACTCTTAGAAAAGCTTTTCAAAGAGTGCCGAAATCTCTTCCACGAAGTGTTTGATTTTTTTGTTAAAATATAATTTGTTGTGATAAATTAACAATCCTTTCTTTTAATATTAGTTAAAATATTTTTGGCATCAGTAAATGCTATCTAACTTTTCTTTTGCGAAAAAATTAGCAGTTAGGTCTTTTCGCCCAAAATCGCATCGCTCAAATTAAAAAATTCATAGCGCCCAAAACAATTTTGTTATCATTTTATTGTTGTACAAGTGAGTTTTGGCATCCTTGTCAAACTTATCCGTTTGTGCAGAATGACGATGGAGAATACACGCTGCCTTTTCAATGTCGGAAAAGATCTCATCGATGTATTTGATGTCAACAATTGTTCTAGACAAGGCGATGCCTTTCATGCGACTCCTTCAACATTATTTTGGAAAGAATTATGAAAAATTTTAACATTAACACTAGAGACACAATCTTCCACAGGTCCATTTAAATACGGATACGTCGATGATATTGACATAGTTGTTTCTAGAAATCAAAGCGCTATGTCAGTGGAGCTTTTTTGAGTAGTAAAGCATCTCTCAAGCATGTAAAATCACCACCTATAACACGGTCATCATCCCGAATCTCATATATGGAGCTTAGGGTTGAAGCCTGTCAGAGAAAGATGAGAACGTCTTAGGATGCTTTGAGAGAAAAATTCTTCGGGTGATTCTTGGTCCCGTCTGCAAAGATGGAAACTGCATAAGAAGATACAACTACGAAATGTACGGGCAGTACAACGACACTGACCTGGTTAAAAGGATAAAATTCCAACGATTTAGATGACTGGGACCTGTGAAGCTAATAGACATCACCTGAAGGTCTTCGAGGCCAATCCCGAGGGACAGCGCAAAAGAGAACGACCGCGACTCAGGTGGCGCAATCCGGTGGGTGAGAACTTCAACTAACTTGGCGTGCGAAACTGGAGACAGTTTTGAACAATATTACCGAACCATTATGTTTAATGACATTCCAAATAAAAAGAAGCGTTCGGTTTTATTGATGACATATGTTTTAGCATTTGGGAATTTTGAAATTTTTTTTTAAATTAAACAAATGTGTATGTTTGTCTATATTTTTCTTTTAGAAAGTGAAATAAGGCGAATTTTTAAAGTGAAAGAAAACGAAATAGTTCGCTGGCTTACAGTTCGTATGAAGAGTGAAAGAGTCTCAAAAACAAACCACCCAAAATGTTTGCTAAATAACAAATGTTGGGAGTTATGACATTTCTTAAATTTACCAAACTGAAAGCTGGTTTGGGTGATATGATATTTTATATGGGCTTTGTGACATTTTCTTAGGGATATTTTTTAAGATTTGGGATATATGTCGGTAGGTGACAAGACATAAGAAACGATATAAATTAAAATTGTCACAAAGCCTAAAATATATGTATCAGAAAGACTAACTACTACGTAATAAAACTCGAATTCAAAATAGGCAAAATGACAACTAACAATTTGGGTATTTTTTAATTTAATATTTATTTTGCTGTAAAGACATTGTTTTTTTTGCGATTTTTTTTTTAACTTTTTGGGGTTTGTGACCAATTTTGGGCATTGTGAGATTTTTGGATTTGGGCGATAATGCCGAAGCTTCAACTGTTTCGCTCATGGCGGTTTGTATGAAATAAATATTTCTAGATTTTACGTTAAAAATAAACGTTTTTTTAATATTCAAATCAAAATTTTATAAAACAAAAACTCTATACAATTTATTGTAAGGAGTAAATTGTATTTCACCATTCATAAAGTAAATAAGACAATGTTTCTTACTTAAAATTGACATTACCACGCTTAAAGTTACTTTCCTCTTTTCAGAGTTTTCCAAGTAAAAATATTGTTTAAAAATTTATGAGTTATGCAATTTTGAATTCAATTTCCTTTAAAAAGTTCAATAACAACAATTGCTTAAAAAACACACGTGATAGAAGTTCATTTAAAGACTTTAAACCTTTCAGTTAATAGTCGATAACTACCATGTAATTTGTGCTTATTCTCCTAATTTGTTCATGTATAACCTTTCAGAGGCAAATTAAAACTTATGTAAGTTTATAAAAAAAGTGATTTTTTTTCCTCACCAAAATAAATCTTTTTAACCTCTGATAATAGTTCCCAATCATCTGACTGACACGCAAACCCTTGACCTGATTTTCTTGGTTATTTTTGTTTTATTTTCTTTCTTTATTTTTTGTTGAAATTGTTAAAACATATAATTAAGTTAATTCAAGTAAATGCATCACAAATTAATCTCCTTCGACAAATGTTTTATTGTTTTTCTTTACTCAGAAAATGAAGATTACATTGAACAATTTGTCTATCAATCAATTAGTTACTCAATTAGCTTAGAAAACCTTAGCCCCAAGTATTTCTTCAGTTGAAGAAAACAGCCGATTGCATTTCAATTACCTTTGAAAGGATAGGTTGGTATTACAAATGTTTACTATACGGACGCCTTTGTAAATGGAATAAAGTATTCTGCCTTTAGTCCTTCAGCTTGGATAATGTTTACCTAGACTAAGACTAATACGGCTTCATTTGTATATTCTTTGTTTCTTACCCTGTTGATTAGAAAAACGTTTTGATGGAGTATTTGGTATCAATAGCAGCGAGTGTTTTAATCCTTGTGTTTCACATGTACTTGCAATGTTATCCTTCCATCCGTCTAATTACACTTTCCAGGAAATATTCATTATTCATGCAAATGGGGGGAAAATCGATTTGTGGGTGTTTTGAAGCTAAATGAGGAAATTGAGGGTTCTAATCAAAACTAAGTGTTATTGGTCTTAGTGAATAAATAAACAAAAAACATATCGAACAGGTACAAAGTTTAGTCAGTGTTTTGAAAAAGTTGATACTATTGCATGTGAGTTCATCATTTCCAATTCAGTAACAATAGTTTGAATTAATTTTTGAGAGAATGTCAAGAAATGCTATACGGATATTTGATCGGACGTTATAACAAAATTCACTTTATTTACTTCCAAGAAAATAAGTACGACAGTTGAGGGGGCTAAAAAAGTTATACTTTCAATGACTTTAAGCAACTTTTATCTCTTAAATAAGCCTACCTTATCTATGAGTCTAGGGAAATTATATTAACAAAGGGCTCGAGCACCAAAAATTCTCACAAAGTCGAATTAGGGTTTATATACCTTTCTAGAAATAAACAAAGAAATATTGTTGTTTAAGATAGTGACCTATCCTTTGCAGAATCATTCTAAAACTTGGTGTTTTTACCTACTCGAAACGAAATTTTATTACAGGCTTTCACTACATATGCAATGTTTTCGAAAGTTTTTATATATCATATAATATATTTTTTTGGAGTATTAAACTAGGTTATTAAAATTTGATTTGATCAAAAATAAAAATATATGTACAATGCTGTTCGAAAACTATTGGTCAAACATTTTATAACCCTTTTCGAGATCAGTTCTGGCTAGTTTTTTCACTAGGTAGCAACATGTCATTCAAAGACTGTATAAAAGTTGATGCTATTATCAATAAGAGCTGCATTTGGCTCGTGATAGTAGTCCAATACCAAGCGAAGTGATTTTGCTGAAAAAAAATGGTAAAAATCAATTCGGAACATAAAGCCAATATTTTGTGTCTTTCACGTTTCAATTTTACAACACGTAAAATTTCTAAGAGACTGAATATTGCTCAACAAACTGTGGCATGGAATTTGGAAAAATATCGTGAGACCGGGACTACTAGCAGGAAAAAAGTCTCAGGAAAGCCAAAAATACGACCCCAGTGGATGATCGTTTTTTATTGTTGTAAAGTCGTTTGCATCGGTTCAGGACTTCGATAACCTTAAAAAGGATCCTTGTCGAGATACAGGCAAAGTAATTTCGTCAAGTACTGAACCCGGATTTTCCAAAGAGAGGGAAAGAAAAGCTTTTGTTCTCTGGGCTCAGGAGCACCTAAATTGGACTTAAGACAAGTGGAACAATGTTAACTTTTCGGACGAATCAAAATTCAAGAAGATCGTTTTATGGTGTTGTAGTCGTCGGCATCGGTTCAGGACTTCGGTATACCTTAAAAAGAATCTGTTATCTGGCAAAGTAATTTCGCCAAGCTCAGTGAGACAAAAGGCTCGTAAAAGCTGGACTTAGAGCATTCAAGCTGGTACTGAAGCCGGATTTTCCAAAATGAGCCAAAGAAAAATAATTGCTCTTTGCTCAGGAGCACCTAAATTAGATTCAAGACAAGTGGAACAATGTTAACTTTTCGGACGAATCAAAATTCAAGTTCCATTTAGGAGATACGAGGATCCTTGAAGAAAAGCGAAAGAAAGACTAAGCTTTGATTGAATTTTTGGGATGCCCCCAAAACTGAAGGTGTGATTGTAGGGATGCTTCTCTGGAGATGAAAAAGATGGAATGAGCTTTCTAGAATCCAAAGTTAATGCAAAAGTTTACCTTCGAGACCTGGAAAACGTATTGGAGCCCACGGTGCTAGAGCCTTTTGGGGACACTTGCAGTTGCAAGTTGCTCCTTCATGTCATAGAGCCAAAATTGTAAGTGTGAACTTTTTTTTACCATGATTGACTAATAATAAGCTTTAAAAAAGCTTAAAAGTTTATGATTAAAAATAATATTTTGATTTTTTTTTTAAGTAAAGGGTGATTTTTTTGAGGTTAGGATTTTCATGCATTAGTATTTGACAGATCATGCGGGATTTCAGACATGGTGTCAAAGAGAAAGATGCTCAGTATGCTTTGACATTTCATCATGAATAGACTTACTAACGAGCAACGCTTGCAAATCATTGAATTTTATTACCAAAATCAGTGTTCGGTTCGAAATGTGTTTCGCTTTACGTCCGATTTATGGTCTACATAATCGACCAAGTGAGCAAACAATTAATGCGATTGTGACCAAGTTTCGCACTCAGTTTACTTTATTGGACATTAAACCAACCACACAAATGCGTACAGTGCGTACAGAAGAGAATATTGCGTCTGTTTCTGAGAGTGTTGCTGAAGACCGTGAAATGGAAGATTTACGCAAAGATCTTGGTGTAAAACCGTATAAAATACAGCTCGTGCAAGAACTGAAGCCGAACGATCTGCCACAACGTCGAATTTTCAGTGAATGGGCCATAGAAAAGTTGTCAGAAAATCCGCTTTTTTATCGACAAATTTTGTTCAGCGATGAGGCTCATTTCTGGTTGAATGGCTACGTAAATAAGCAAAATTGTCGCATTTGGAGTGAAGAGCAACCAGAAGCCGTTCAAGAACTGCCCATGCATCCCGAAAAATGCACTGTTTGGTGTGGTTTGTACGCTGGTGGAATCATTGGACCGTATTTTTTCAAAGATGCTGTTGGACGCAACGTTACGGTGAATGGCGATCGCTATCGTTCAATGCTAACAAACTTTTTGTTGCCAAAAATGGAAGAATTGAAATTGGTTGACATGTGGTTTCAACAAGATGGCGCTACATGCCACACAGCTCGCGATTCTATGGCCATTTTGAGGGAAAACTTCGGAGAACAATTCATCTCAAGGAATGGACCGGTAAGTTGGCCACCAAGATCATGCGATTTTACGCCTTTAGACTATTTTTTGTGGGGCTACGTCAAGTCTAAAGTCTACACAAATAAGCCAGCAACTATTCCAGCTTTGGAAGACAACATTTCCGAAGAAATTCGGGCTATTCCGGCCGAAATGCTCGAAAAAGTTACCCAAAATTGGACTTTCCGAATGGACCACCTAAGACGCAGCCGCGGTCAACATTTAAATGAAATTATCTTCAAAAAGTAAATGTCATGGACCAATCTAACGTTTCAAATAAAGAATCGATGAGATTTTGCAAATTTTATGCGTTTTTTTTTTTTTTTAAAAAGTTCTCAAGCTCTTAAAAAATCACCGTTTACTTCAAAGAAAATAATATCGATGACAGATCTCAATCTAATTGAGAATATTTAGTATGTAATGAAACTTGAGGTTGCGAAGAAGCACTCAGAGTCAGTTGATGAATTTAAAAAACTACTTACCCAGACCTGGAACAAGATACCTGTATCCACATGGAAAAACCTATCTGATTCAATGTCTCACCGATGTGCAGCCGTTATAAAAGCAAGAAGAAGTCAAATAAAGTACTTATTTGATACAACTTGTTCCTAAGAAGCAATACAAAAAAACTGCACCAATAAATTATTTTCTTAAAGCACTCATTTTTCGGTATAATCATTTTGCTCCCGTGACCAATTTAGAAAAATCTTATTATTCTTCATGTATCCTAAAACGATTTAAACCGCATAATAAAACAAAACCTCATTAAAAAATAATGTTGTTATTTCAACACATTTGACAAAATTCGAAAAAAATCGGAAAAAAAGTTTGACCAAAACTTTTCGAATGGCACTGTAAATATATAAATAAAATGGAATACATTAATTTGCTGTTTTTAAATTTTCAGAAATTTTCATTAATTAATCTTTTTCTGTACCTTAACGCGATTTTGAAATATTAATACAATTTGCTAAGTTCATCTCATTTTATTCTGTAAGAACTTCTTTTTCTGACTAAATATCACTTCTCTTAGAATTGGACACTTCCCTTCCAACGATAAATCTGGTCTGTACGAAGTTTAGGGTGAGAAAATCGCTGCAAATTCCATTTTTATACTGGTTATCTTCGATAGCTTTGAGAACTAACTTCCTAACCAAACTCAGGCATCATGATAAAATTCAGAAGATAGTCAGCTTGCAATTACAATAATAGAAAATAGGAAATAGTCCTGTTTCTAAAATGGTGTATTCAGTGGTAGCCGAAATATTTTCTTAACGAAGAGTTATTCTACATTGTGATATTTTTTGTAGCCCCACATTTGACAGCCATACAGAAGTATACATTAAGCAACTGATTCAAACACTTTGCTGCTGTGCGGAATGTTTCCATTTATATATCTTTTCAACGAGCAATTATTAGCAGTTTAAGATTTTTCCAATTTGTCAGTAAATTGTTTTCCAACACTCAAATTTCTTGAAAAGACTACTCTAAGGCATTTGTTTTCACTGACACAGTCCATACGTTCTACGTTGTACGTCTATTTTTCAATCGAGGCATTTCAACCTCCACCTTTTTTAAAAACCTATATTTTAGACTTTTGTGTTGTGTTTAAGTTTCATAAACTGTAGTACTGGTATGATCTGTTAATCAGGAGTTTCTGCGGAGTAAGCAAACACAACTTTATCATCTCTAAATAATAAAGCTTTGATAAAAATTCATGCGAAATCGACTCTTCCAGGAAGGTAATCAATGAGATCATTGATGAAAAAGAAAAACAAGGTTGGGCTCAATGTACAACCCTGCTTCACTCCAGGTGTCGTTACGAACCACTCAGAAAGTTCCGCACCATTTCACACTGCCGACTGAGTTCATTTGTAGAACTCTTTGACCGTATTACCGAATTCGAGTAATGCTTCTAAGCCTCACAAATTATAAAATAAGGCTTCTCCGATTTATTGTGTTGAAAGCTGCTTGAAACTTGAAAAAGAAAGACATAAGGTTTTTTATTTTGCGTGCTAAGGCTCTCAGCTACACTTCTAACAATGAAAATATTATCAATTGTGGAGTAACCTGATCTAAAGCCAGCTTGAAATTCTATCAAAACCTTCCCTGTTTCTACCCAGGTAGGGAACCTATTATGTAGAATTGTTGTAAAAAAAAAGAAATTTCACGGTAGATCGAAGCTTCCGTCACTGATCCTTTTTTGATCTGGATTATTGCACTATTTCTGTGAAATTTTTGACGGAGTTTAATAATAATGTCAATTACACTATAACAAGCCAGAATTACCAATCATGAGCTTGTTTTTTTTCTTCAAAAAATACCTTATAACTTAACTTCATCCCTTTGTTTCAAATTAAGAGAACTTTTTCGGAAGCGTTCCGGGCGTGTAAATACTCTTCACCAAAGTTGTACATTGTCTACTTTTCGTGGACTATAATTCTGCATTGAAGATCAAAATATAACGAGCCTATTAAATAACGCTAAACTACTCGTAGTTGCCTTTATATCGCATTGTTGAGTCATAAAGGCAATGTACCATCAAATCAAAAGTTCTATCCATCTTCATTTTGCAAAACAAAAGGTCATCCCCATCTCGCTATTATCATCGCATTAATTATAATTTTTTTTTCTCTTGAATTTGCATAAAACTTGAATGCGCAGCGCACACCCGGTCCGAGAAAACGACAACCAGTGTCAGAGTCATAGCCAGAACCAGAGCCCAATACCGGCTGAGGCTGACTGTATAATCAGTCATTTCCGTTTCCCTTTTTCTTTGACAATATGATGAACCCCTCTTTGCGATGCAAAGATGGTGTCGGTCGTCGCCGCCGGTCCTCAGTCCTCACTGTGCCATATTTTTTCGCAATTTTTGTATCTTTCAGATGGCTGGGCTGTTCTGAACTTTGATATAACGTGTGTCTATGGTTGGTTGTATTCTGTATTTTATTTGATGCTTTTGTCTAACGAAATAGCCACACCAAAGTAGAAATCAAAGCGACAAAAACATAAGGCAGCATGCGTTTTTGCTGTCGTTTTCGTATACGTCTCGGCCGTTCGTCGTCCCACCATAACTTTTTGTATGCTTTTTTGTTGTTGTTTTACTGCATGTCTAACTTGTGATGTGACTAAGCTAAACTAAAAAGAGCTCAGATTTACTTTGAGTCTTGTATACAAGTATCTCACAAAAGCGGCTTGTTTAGATTTTTGTTTTACAATCCAAAATTTTTGTTATCTTTAATTCTTTAGAATAAGCGAACAAAATTGTCGTTAGGTTTTCAGGAAGCGTTCTTTTTTACACAAAATCTTTGAAAATAACAAAACAAAAAAATAAAAGGCAAAAGATAAAATTTATGGGGACAATATTTTTGATTAGATATTTTTTTGCAAAAGGGTGCCGATGCCGCTTGCATAAAGTACAATGCTCGAGTACTCGTACTCGAACTCGTAGACGTACTAAGAACATTGAACTTTTTAAGTATTGTGCTTTGTATAATGTTGGCTGTTTTGCGGTATCGTTGTTTGGTTTTTGCAATGAACATCCTGTTGATTTATTTGTTTTTTGTTATTAAATCAGCTTTTCAAAGAGTTCCCCCTAATACTTCCTGATTTGTTTACATGTGGTCAGACTCTTGTAGTCTTGTAGAAAAAAAAGATCTCGGGAGGAACTAGCAACCAGGACTTTGTGATGACAAAAGTTTACATATTCTTGGAGGGATTTATAAATTCCTTGCAGAGGCAGACTTTATGAGAAAAACTTTTGTTGTTTTGGTTTGAGGCTGAGGTTATTGCTTGCGATAACTTCAGAAATTGTGACTATAATGGTGCGCAGATATAAGTTATCGAAGTAATGATACAATTTGACATACTATTATATTTTTTTCCTAAAAAGAATTCCAGTACATTTAAACTTAGTGACAATTTGTTACCTAAAAGATTAGTAGATCTTTTTGAATAAAATCAAACGCAATAAAACTGTAAGTTTTTGTGTTAATTTTTAAAGGAAAAATCTTGAACAATAGGTTTTGCGGTCTATTTGGTCTATATGAAGAAAACGTAAGTGCTAGCGACATTTAGCGAATAATTGGTAGAATTGGGGGGAGGGGGGTAGTTAGAATTTTTTAATTTTTAGGTCTAGACATTCATTTCATTTTGTTTTACCAAAAGTAACTTTATTTAATTAAAAAAAAGAGGCTGTGACGCGACTGATAACTTTCCATCCCGTTTGTCCATTTGTCTTACTTAAACGTTTATAGGTTATTGTTAAAAAAAAGTTGTCAGTTGAATTATTCTTAATTTTAAAATTACCAACAAATTTATTCATATGAAAAAATAGTTAAGTTTGAAAACCTAGTTAAATAAATTTTTAGTCGAAAAAAAATGTTTACCAATTTTCGTAGCATTTTTTAAAAGTTTGTATTTATTATATAAACAAATACAAATTGGATGAATGAAATTAGTTTGAGAGATATCAAGAACCGAACAACAATTTTTACCAAATTTGTGTACTATTTTTTGTAGATTGTATTTGTTTATGAATAAACGGACTGTTGGATTAAAAAAAAAAACTACTGAATATTGAAAACAATATTTTCTGTAAAATAAAAAAAATTGAAGACAACATTTTTAATTTTTGATATCTATTTGAGTCGAAAGTACATTTTTACCAAGTTTTAGTATTGTTTTTTTTTTTAGGTTTTTATGTTTTCTAAAAAAAACTGTCAATTAGATTTTTCTCGAAATTGTACTGAATGTTGACAACAATATTTTTTAAAAGATATAAGTTAAAGATAATATCACAAAGTCTTGAAAAGATATTTGAGTAGAAAAGCAATTTTTACTACTTTTAAGTAATTTTTTTGTAAAATAACTGGGAATTCGATTCTTCTCAAAATTTTACCGAATGTTAAAAACGATCTTTATTATAAGATAAAATAAGTTTGAAGCCATAATTTCATGTTTGTGAAAAGATTTTTGACTCGAAATTAAATTTTATCAACTTTGAGTAATGTTTTCTTTAGGTTTGATTTTTCTCAAAACGTTTTTTTTTTGTTGCACAAAATTGTTTTGGAGATGAAATCAGTTTTGATTGGTTCGAGGTGACAACTTTTTTGTTCAGTTTTTATTCGTTTTATAAAAAAGCTATTTATTGGATTTTTCCAAAAATATACTGGTTTGGTATCACGTTACAATAAACATATAATATAAAATTTAATTCAAGTCTCTAGCAATATTTGTTCGTGAGATTTTTAGGGTTAACCGAAATGTTCACCTTTTTATTAAACTGCTATGGTAAAAAAAAACACCAACGCAATTTTCTTGAAAGCCCTCTTTGTATCTGTCTGTATTATTATCTAGATTCATTTGAAGTCGACATCTCTTCTGGTTCTTGAGCTATGGACGGGGAAAAAAACGTCGCGAACGTACGTACACACGCACGCACAGAAATCTTTTTAAAAATCTTTAATTTCGACTCTATAGGGACCCTAAAACCTCGAGAAATGTCAAAATTTTTAATTTGACAAATCGGGCCCATTACAATAACTTCCTATGGGAAGTTAATAAACTCGAAAAATCTTTAGAGGCAAACATTTAAAAAAAATCAGTTTAAGCTATTAAAAATTATCCCCATGATTGAATGTTTAAGTTATTCACCTCAAATGGTTTTTTTAACAGTTTTCTCACATTTGAAGTTGGGAAAGTGACTTAAATAACTCTTGTTTAACACCAAAACTAATTAGATACCAGATAAGAATATATTTTCTTCATATACTCACCTAATAATAGGAACAAAATTATCAAATTGTTTTTACAAAATCTTACTTTCTTAGAAGATTTCATAAAAACATTTAGTACCTCTGTACATACTAGTTAAAAAAAACGAAACAATTTGAATTCAATTTTTTTTTAATACAATTTAGTAATTTGAATGCAGCTATTGTTTGTAGTTTTTTTTCAATTTAATTTAATTAAAAAATTAAAGGAATTTTATTACCTAATCGGTTTTTGTGGTCATTTAAAATAAATTAAAGAACTGCGCAAAAAAATTAATTTTTGATTTGTTGTTTCGTATAATTTTTCTTGAGATACATAAGTACTGTACAACTCAAAAAAATATTTTTGTTATTGTTGAAAATTCTTCTTCTTTCATTTGAGGTCGTATGTGTGGGTAACTAATTGAAAAACTTACAGTTCCCGTTTTTAGTTTTTAAGAAAAATGAAATGAATACAAATTATCTGATGGATTAATTTAAAGATGTACAATACTTTGATGGTAATTATTAATTTTTCTGTAAAATCTCATTACTACATCAATTTACACAGATCAATGAACTCAATTCTTAAAATATTTAAGAGAAGATCAAAAACACTTATTTTTTTAAAAGTAGGTACCAACAAAATTATACTTAACGAATTTTTAAATTTACTTCCACAGAGGCAAATTGACATTTTTAAATCTTTGGTATATTTAACTACAATACAATGTGCAACCACAAATTTTAAAGTACTTTAAAGCTAATTCAATTTCTTCTTGTTAATTTCTGTGATTAAGATAGACAAAACTGAAGGAAAAATATGGTAGATCACAGATGTAAAAAAAATTGCAAGGATTACAATTAGCTTTTAACTAAATCATTTTCTTTTGCAGCAACGTTTTGTGAACAATATTAAAAAAAAAACTTTGTTAAAAAGCGCTTGAAATTACAAGTTTGTTAATTATGAAAATAGGCTATTAGCTTAAAAGGTTATTTTTCGCTTTCACCCGTAATTTTTCGGGATTCAATATATAGTACAGTGAAAAATTGCAAAAAAAAAGATTACAGTACAATTGAACATTTGTTAGAACAGTTTAAAACAACATTGTTAGCAAATTTGCGAAATTCAGACCAGACTAGGCTTTATTCCGATAGGTAGCAGTCCATCACAGTTGTTACGGAATTTTGTAGGACTAATAAGAAATCAAAAACATGTGTATACAAAAAATATAAGCTAAAAGTTGATACATCAGCTGATTGGAAAAACACATAAGAAAACAAAATAGCAAACAAAAGTCTTTAGCAGATCTTTAATAAGCTTTGCAAACAGAAAATTGAAATTTTTAAATAGCAAATTTAAAATTCATGAAATAAAGAATTTCATTGGATTTGAAATGTTCATAGGATCTCCAATTGATAATTATTGATCTTGATTTATTTTGGCTTTTTACCTGTAATTTGCACTATTGATTTTAAATAGAAAACATTTAAATGGTTGCATTCATTTTTGGAAATAACCATTACGAACAAAATCTATTTTATTGAAGATATTTAGAGAGAATTATAATTATGAACCGAGCTGTACAATAAGCCAAATGAAATCTTATACCTTTAGCCCGCTAATTGGTCTACATGTTTTTTTATCTTATTAACTTCCCATAGGAAGTTATTGTAATGGGTCCGATTTGTCAAATTGAAAATTTTGACATTTCTCGACGTTTCAAGGTCCCTAGAGTCGAAATAAAAGATTTTTAGAAAAATGTCTGTGCGTGCGTGTGTACGTACGTACGTACGTCCGTATGTCCGTACGTTCGCGACGTTTTTTCGTCGTCAATAGCTTAAGAACCAGAAGAGATATCGATTTCAAATAAATTTTGTTATGTCTCACGAAAATTGCGTGGGTGGTTTTTTTACCATAGCAGTTTGAAAAAAGGTGAATATTTTGGTTAACCCTAAATATCTTACGAACCAAAAACGCTAGAGACTTGAATTAAATTTTATATAATAAATTGTAGCGTAATACCAAACAGGTATATTTTTTGAAAAAAATCGATATAACGGTTTTTTTTTATAAATCAATATAACTGAAAAAAAAAAAAATGTTCACCTAAAAAATTTTACGACTGAAATATGATTTCATCTCTAAAACAATTTTGTGCAACGAAATATAATGTGTTTGACATATGATAAAATTTTGAGAAAAATCGAATTGACAGTTTTTTTTATAAAAAATAAAAACCTAAAAAAAACATTACTCAAAGTTCGTAAAAATTGAATATCGATTCAAATATCTTTTCAAAAACTTGAAATTTAGGCTTCAAACTTAAAAATTGAATTGACAGTTTTTTTTACAAAAAATAAAAACCTAAATAAAAATGTATAAAAGTTGGTAAAAAATTGATTTTCGACTCTAATATCTTTTCAAAACTTTGAGATATACTTTTATCTTTCAAAAAATCTTGCTGTCAACATTCAGTTAAAGTTTGAAAAAAATCGAATTGACAGTTTTTTTTACAAAAAATTAAAAACCTAAAAAAAAATTAACAAAAGTTGGTAAAAAAATGATTTTCGACTGAAATATCTCTTCAAAAATTTTAAATATTGGCTTTAAACTAATTTTATCTTATAAGAAATATTATTTTCAACATTTGGTAAAATGTTTCAAAAATTCGAATTGACAGTTTTTTTTACAAAAAATAAAACTCTAAAAAAAACAATACTAAAACAAGGTAAAAATTGATTTTCGACTCAAATATCTTTTCAAAAATTAAAAATATTGGCTTCAAACTTATTTTATTTCACAGAAAATATTGTTTTAAATATTCAGTAATTTTTATATAAAAATTCAATAGTCTGTTTTTTCATAAAAATAAAATCTACAAAAAATAGTGCGCAAATTTGGTAAAAATTGATACTAATACATAAAGACAAACTTTTAAGCAAGACAAATCGACAGACGGGATGGGAAGTTATCAGTATGGGTCGCATCCCAGCCTCTTTTTTGTATGAATGTTGTATAAATAATTCAAAACTGGCACAAACTTATCCGAAAGTTTTTTTTTAAAAAGATCTGGACATAAACCAACCTAACGAAACTAATCAAACTTGACGAAAAATTGATAAAACTCAACAACAAAAATAGTGCGTATACGCCCAAGTGTTCTATTCTGACAAATATCTGACTTCGAATTCGATGCATATCTATGTCTATTAATATTTTGAATCTACTTTAACCCAATTTTAAATTTTCTTGGGATGTATTAAATTAATTTAAAAAAAGAAACTGGCGATTTGTCTTGCTTAAAACTTTAACATAATATTCACAACAATATTTGGTGTGTGATAAATAATTTGAATTTCGTTTTTCTCCTCATACTTTAGTAGAAAACCATTTCTTATCAGTTTTCGTGTTCAGTTGCTAGTTGATTTTTTTTTAAATTACTAAAAATTACCAACAAGATTTTGTATGTAATGAAATATTTTGATTTCAAAATCTTTTCTTGTTAACGAGATTTTTAGACAAAATACATTTTTTTTCAATTTCGCGTATTATTTTTTGGATCTAAAAAAATTACAAAACATCGAAAACATTATTTTCTACAAGATGAAATTAGTTTAAAGAGAATATTTTTTCGAAGTTTTAGAAATGTTTTTTTAGGTTTTTATATTTTGTAAAAAAAAAACGTCAAATGAATTTTTCTCAAAATTTTACCACATGTAAAAAACATTATTTTTCGTTGAATATAATTATTTTGAAGATCATTTTTTTCCTTAAAATATTCAAGGAAACAGTTATTTTTTTGGTTTATAAAAAAACGTAATATAATTAATTTCAAAATTATAAGACTTTACAAAACAAAATTAAATTAAAGTCGCTAGCATTACTGGTTTGGTAGATATTTTGTGTAAACCAAAATGTTCTTTTTTTTTAAATGCTATGGAAATAACACCCACTCAATTTTTTTGAGAGTCCTTTTTGCATCTTCATGTGTTATTATCTGTGTAACAAAGTGTATTTGAAAAACAAATCGCGAAATCTTTTATTTCGAGCAATTTCAAAATTTTTAATTCGACAAATCAGACCGATTACAATAATATGGGAAGTTAATAAAAACAAACATTTAACTTTTTTTCAAATTTAGTTCAAAAACCCTTATAAATAATTTATTTGAACATTTTATCGGTATTGAACTTCAACTACATTTAATATTGTCCTAAAATTCACATAAGGGAAAAGATCAGAATAAAAAGAAATAAAATAGCTTAATAGTTAATAGTCAATCAGTTTTCTTGATAAAGAAATTCCTATACAAATATTTTTTTTGAAACAAAATTTGAAGAAAATACATGACCATGTCGATGCTAATAATTATTATTTTCTATTTACTGATTTAAAAATCAACAATCAACTCATTCAAATATTTATTTTTTCCTCCAATATTCAACAAAAAATTATTCGATTGTATTTACATAAGAGAGGAAACAATAATAAAAATATTTAAAAAAGAAAAAAAAAAAAACATAATGCATGACCTAATAATCTATTCACCCATTTAATTTATGTTTGGAAAATTTTATAATTCAATTATGAAGCATCATTATTCAGTTATTGTTGTTTTTATTTTTTTATAAGTCCATTATTTGCGTCCATTCAATGAGTACACACGCCCTTATATTACTATCATCATATCAAGTCATTCATAACGTAACCGATTATATTGTAAAAAATAATTAATCATCTTCAATTCTATAAAACTCATAGAGCGTACAAATTTAACAGTGCTGTCTTCCATTTGGTTTAAATTGTAGAATTTATTTAAATATTGACAATTCTTTCGAAGATAAAAATATAAAACACAAGTAGTCGTATTTGGCAACGCTTTACACTTAATTTATGTTTATTTTTCTCTATGTTCAACTGTCAATATTCCTCCCGACACATGTGTTGTGCGAAAATAAAACTCGAGACACTTGCGAAGCCATTTTGTTTTTTGACAGAAATTTTCGAACTGAGCAAAATATTTCATCAATTTGACACTTGAATTATGAGCATTGATATGTTTCGACACTAAGTGACATTCTTACTTATGAATTTATTCATTTATGATCTTTAATCATATACCATAGTTTCCATTTTCTCGATTACAATTGTACCAAGAAGACATCATTGATAGAAAATTACTTTCGAAAAACATGTTTCGAACAATGTATTATTAGGTGAACTTGCAACAAGTCGCAGTCATGACCTAATAATGAGGCCGATTTCCTTGATGAATGTACATACGTGAAAAAATGTGAACGACATCGCGGCAATATTTTACAATTTAACTTCGCATAAATCACTGATTTTTAAGGTTAAAACAAACCTTTTCAATGGCGCATCGTTGTTTTCTGTCTGCTATTGTTCGAAATTTTGAAAAATGACTCAGATGGTGTCATTAAAGTTTAATATTTGTTTATTATGATGACAGATATCTGATTGGTGTGTGAGCTTATGTGATTATGATCATTTTTTATCGTTCCATTCATAAAATTCAAATAAATCAAAATATGACTCCAAAACGAGAAAAAAAAGAACCCATTGAGCATCTGTTCGTTTCGCATGAATTACAAAGTCCAACAATCGCTATAAAAGGGGCCTAATAAAATGATGTCAATTGACATGCTTCTTTATGTTGCTGAGTAAAGAAGAGAAGAGGTTAGAGGGGGGATGATTTTATGAAAAGCCAAAAAGTCAATTATTGCGTATTTTGTAGAAGTTTTGTTTTTTATTTTCGCTGATGGATGACAATCCCAAGCAATTTGTAAGCTATGCACGATCGGTACTTGAAACTCTCCGTGAATTATCATGGCCTGCTGTCCGTCCGTCCAGTGGATGAGTTGATAAAAGTGATACTTTTAACCAGTTCGCAGTTTGTTTCAATATACGGACTACATAAAGAGTCATTTCGCAATCAGAACGCGACGGTCGACCGGAACTTTTAAATTTATTGTTAAGGTCGAAATGGTTGGGTTGTGCGGATTGGATTGGGTTGGTTATTTGATTGCATGTTGTGGACTTAGGAAATCTTGTTATAGTTTTATATACTGTTTGATTATATGCAGAGAAGCGTAAACTTAATTTTTTGTTTTTGCGAAACTGCAATCGATTTGGAAACGGAAAGTTGAATTTGTTTCATAAATTTTGTAAATTGGAAAATTGCTCAAAACTGAAAGCTTTACAAGTAAAAAAGTAGGTCGGTTTATTCTGGTTTAATTTTTCCACGTGGCGCAGAATTCGAAATATTTGTTTTGCTATACGAAAAATATTCCAAAAAAATAGTAAAATTTGTATGACCATATTTTTTAAGTTAAAAACATGAAGTTGATAATATTTTTTGACAGCATTTTCCAATGGGCAATGAAAAACAATGCCATCTTGAAAATCATAGGCGATCGTTCCACAGGGTTTTTGAACGCAGAGTGGACAAATTTGAATCCACAAGCACAGTACAAAATGTTCCGTGCCAGTGAGACAGAGAAGTGGCCGTTGTGTCAAGAATATTGCTGCCGCTGAGGCTTCAGTCGCAAAAAGCCCAAATGTGTCTCTTACACGTCGTTCTCAAGCGTTGGACATCTCTGTGACGTTCGTCGTTGTGGTGAATTTTGCGAAAGGATCTTGGCCTACATCCTTACAAGATTAAATTGACGTAAGAACTGAAGCCCCTTGACCACCAGAAGCATCGTATGTCCGTGAATTGGGCTGAGAAAAAACTTGAAAATGATTCGGATTTTCATAGAAAAGTCATCTTCAGCGATGAGGCTCATTTCTGGCTAAATGGCTTCGTCCGGCACATTACTGTGAATAAGGATCGCTACCGTTCAATGATAACCGAATATTTTTGGCCCCCAAATTGGATAATATGGACTTGGGGGAGGTGGAGGTGGTTCCACTACGACGCCGCCAGAAGCCACACAGCGAATGTCACTATCAATTTATTTGAAGCCAAGTTTGCAGAACGTGTTATCTCACGAAATGGTCCAGTCGCTTGGCCACCCCGGTCCTGCGATTTCCTGTGGGGCTAGAAGCCAGCGACGATTGATGAACTTCGTACGAATATCGAACATGAAATTGCAGCAGTATTGGCCAATTTATGCTTGAAGCCCGTAGAAAATTGGGTTTAGCGTCTGGACTTCTGCAAGCGTGCCCGTGGTGGCAATGCAAAAGATATCGAGGTTCATAATGGGATCGAACGTACTTTCACAGGAATAAGGAATTTCATTAATATCCAAAACCGTTTTTGTTTAATTTAAAAAAACTTTTGTAGCGCTCTTATTGAAAAACCCAATATTACTGAGATATATACTTCTCTTGAAAACCGCCACAAGGTTTCATGCCCAGCCCATTATTATTGTATCGATATTTTCATAAACTATGCTCTAGTGAAATAGCCAGTTAAATTCCTCCTCTCAAACAATTCAACCGTAATCCCCGTACTCCAAGGGAAGCTCATCAGTTTACTTTTGAGCTTAGTTTCGGATGTACCTTTAGGGATTCTTTCTTTAGCCGCACTACACGAATGTGGAACGCTTTACCAGGTCAAATATTTCGTACTCAAAACCACTGTGCAGACATTGAAAACCATCGGTCCCCTTTCTAATCCCTTTCTCCCTTCCTCATTGCTCGGTCTGTGTTTAATCATCATAAGGGTATTCATAACCCCTTGAGTGTGCGCACAATTTTAAAGAAAACATTAACTCTTTTAGCATTTGACTATTAATATTTTACTGAAGCAACAAAATAACTACTTTGATTCGAGTAATTTGCTTAAAGTACATGAATTCTGAGTTTCTGACATTTCAAATTAACAGAACTGTTTGTTTGCTTTATTTCCTCTTTTTTTTGTTATGAACTGTCACTTTTTGGGTTTGTTCGGATGCCCTGTTTTTAACAAAATAGAATTAGTAAAAGAACTATTAGAGTTTAAGAAAAGCAATATTACGGTGTAGTTTCTAAGTTACGGACAAGGTGCCTTTAAACTTAGCAGATAAAATATAAAAAGCATTTCTTCACTAAATCCAATGTTAACTGACCCCCTTTTCGTTTAACCTCGGGTTTAACTTTTACATCAATTTATAGATCTGATATTAAATCGTATGGTTTAAAAAGAAAACTTCACGTTAGACTTGTATGATTTATGTTACGTCGTTATAGATTATCAAATGGTAAGCCTACAATTTGTCTTAATTAATACAAAATACGTAACTACAAAAATAAGTTAAACTAGTAATTAGAAATCAATGGAAATAGAAAGAAAAACAAACTCCTGTACGAATAACTATTTCCAAATATGAAATAAAAACAAGTTTTCAAAATAAGTTTGTACTATACGCTTAACAAAAATATAAACAAATTCGCCTTCAGATCAGAAATGCCAATGTAATAAATATCAAACCCACATGTGTGTCCAATTTTTTGAAATAAGTTAAATTATGAACATTTATGAATATCATCTGCGCTATCCAATGGATTAAATCAGCATCAGCGAAATACACTAATCATTTATCTGAATCTGAATCTTTTTTCAAATTTATTAAAAGATTGTAAGTATTTGTAATTTTCCCCGCTTTAAAATTTTAAAAAGCAAAAAAAGAAACAAAAGTTAAATACTATTTGAATAAAGTAAAGTTTTTATTTTGCAAACAGGAACCGCAAGCGCCAATTACCTACATTCACCATCATCAGCGGGACCGGAGATTGTAAACACAAAAATACTTATAATAAAATAAATAAGTTAAAGAAACCGCAGCAGCAGGGAAGCAGAGTGGCATCCTACGCACGAAAAATAATGAAATACGTTGCGAAACCGGACTACCAGTCGCGAAGTCAGCCAGCCAGCCTGCCCCATGTGAGCGGTAAGGCGGTGCACGACTAACTTATAGTGCGGGTATCATATACTTTTGGTATTTGCGAAATTTGTATTTTTTATTTTTATTTTGTGAGTGAACAACTGTGAACTGGGAATGTGTAGTAAATTGTTGTCCACAGCTGTAGTTCCGCAGGTGAATTTCAGCAATGTTTTTCGCAAGTGCATTTATACCCAGAGGAATTTATCAATCCTAAACCTATGACCAACCTTAAGTTTTAACTGTCATTTTGTACTTAAGGAATTTAAAACAATTCAATTTTGATATTCTTCATTTAATTTATTTCATAGTTGTTGATAAAGGTTATTACGATGATTCCTTTTTAACTTCCCATAGGAAGTTATTGTAATGGGTCCGATTTGTCAAATTGAAAATTTTGACATTTCTCGACGTTTTAAGGTCCCTAGAGTCGAAATAAAAGATTTTTAGAAAGATGTCTGTGCGTGCGTGTGTAAGTACGTTTGTACGTCCGTACGTCCGTACGTTCGCGACGTTTTTTTCGTCGTCCATAGCTCAAGAACCAGAATAGATATCGACTTCAAATAAATTTTGTTATAAGATAATAAGGCAGAAAGATGCAGAAAGGGCTCTTAAGAAAATTGCGTGGGTGGTTTTTTTACCATAGCAGTTTGAAAAAAAGGTGAAAATTTTGGTTTACCCTAAATATCTTACGAACCAAAAACGGTAGAGACTTGCTTCAAATTTCATATAATAAACTGTAACGTGATTTCAAAGAGGTATATTTTTTGAAAAAAATCAATATAACGTTTTTTTTTTTTTAATCAATAAAACTGAAAAAAAAAATTTGTCACCTCCAAAATTTTACGACTGAAATATGATTTCATCTCTAAAACAATTTTGTGCAACGAAGAATAATGTTTTTGACATCTGATAAAATTTTGAGAAAAATCTAATTGACAGTTTTTTTACAAAAAATAAAATCCTAAAAAAAAAATTTATAAAAGTTGGTAAAAATTGATTTTCGACTAAAATATCTTTTCAAAATTTTGGGATATTGGCTTTAATTTACTTTTATCTTTCAAAAAATCTTGTTGTCAACATTCAGTTAAAGTTTGAAAAAAATCGAATTGACATTTTTTTTACAAAAAATAAAAACCTAAAAAAAAATGTATAAAAGTTGGTAAAAATTGATTTTCGACTCAAATATCTTTTCAAAAATTTTAAATATTGGCTTCAAAGTAATTTTTTCTCATAAGAAATATTGTTTTCAACATTTGGTAAAAGTTTAAAAAAATCGAATTGACAGTTTTTTTTACAAAAAATAAAACTCTTAAAAAAAAAAACAATACTAAAACTTCGTAAAAATTTACTTTCGACTCAAATAGCTTTTCAAAATTTAAAAATTTTGGCTGGAAACTTATTTTATGTCACAGAAAATATTGTTTTCGATATTCAGTAATTTTTATATAAAAATCCAACAGTCCGTTTTTTCATTAAAAATAAAATCTACAAAAAATAGTACGCAAATTTGGTAAAAATTGATACGAGTACATATAGACAAACTTTTAAGCAAGACAAATCGACAGACGGGATGAGAAGTTATCAGTGTGGGTCGCATCCCAGCCTCTTTTTTTCATATTATATACTTACGCCTTACTCACGAGTTTTCAAACAAAGAATACCATTTGCTTTTGCTGATGATACGGCTATAGTTGTCGGTCAAAGTTCTCTGGTAACTGAAGTTATGATGATGCAAACGGCTATAAGATGGTGTCACGATTACGGTTTAAACGCCTCCAAAACCAAAATGATGTGTTTTTGAAGTCCACACTTAAAGCAAACAGTACAGGGGATTTTCTTGGAAAATGATGCACACCGAAGGAATGCATTGAGTTAGTGAACAACTATAAATATCATGCTAGATTGTCATTTTTTTGAGATAAGCACGTATTTGCCATTAGACATTTGAAATACCATACATCTGGAAGCGTCTTATAGCAAGTGTTTTATGCTTTGATAGAGTCAGGATACGGTATGGTATACTTGCTTGGGGAAATGCAGTTAAAACACATATCCAAAACACACAAAAGCTTCAAAATGCAAAAGCTATTAAAATCATTCAAAATAGTAGTCAACAAAGCAATGAGGCAGGTTTTAAAACTGTTAGAGTGGAAGATATTTGTATGATGGCCACAATTGTTGAGTATACTTTTATGATTCACTCGATCGATACAACATCAAATAAACTCTAGAAGACGAGCCCAAGGAATGTTACAAATCCCTAGAAATTATATTAACTATGGCAGACGTAAACTACTACATACTGTTCTCACGATAATTAACGATCTTCCTCGTGACAAAGTAACTATTGGTAATTCAAAAAACACATACAAAATAATCCAAGTGCATAATTATTGTATAAAACTTCAAGATATTTTAAATGAATATTTGAATATTATATTTGTTGTCCTCAAACTCAAAAATACCCCTGAAAAGCAAAACGAAACACCATCTTGGAATTAGTGCTGTCAAAAGGTCATTAATTCTTAAAGTGGTGAGAGCACTTCGTACAAGGATTTATTTATTTCCATTTTTGCAATTTAAAAAACGATATTACAGTCCGAATAGCGTGCGTTCTGAAAAAAAGCTGAATACATTACATGTCAACCGTGTAAGGCGAGGGAAACTGTTAAAAAAATCTGAAAACAAATAAAATGATGGGTGGAGCTTTTTGATCTAGCAAATGAATTAAAATATAAATAAATAAATAATAAACTAGGTAAATAATGAAATATTTGACTGTTAACAGTCGAATTGTTTTTTCTTGAACACCGATTATTTTTAATAAATATGATTTAAAATCATGAAAATGTAATTTTTATTTAAAATCATGAAAATAAAAAGAAAAATAAACCAGCATAGGTGTTCATATATGCGTTTCGCCCCGATGTAATTCGACTGTTAACAGTCAAATATTCCATCTTCAAAAGTCAAATAGGAAGGCAATAAAAAAGCTACAATTTATCTTCTTTGAAGACTTGTAGCTTAGAGTTATATAATTCACAGTAGCTCTATGCAGATCGGATCATTATGGAGAGAGATTTATTCGAGAAAATATGCGTCAAGACAATTGTACTGTTATCTTCTGATGAGCCAAACCATTACATCGGGGCAAAACGCATATATGAACATCTATGCTGGTTTATTTTTATTTTCATTTTCATGATTTTAAATAAAAATTTAATTTCCATTCAATTCATGTACAACTCATTCAATAGATCAAATAATTGACATTAATGTTTATTGTTGACGTAAAGAAGTTTTTTTGGTGAATTTCCACAGTTTAACGCAAAATATAATTTTCGTTCATTCCGTAAAAATGTTTAGTTACCAAAGTTTAAGTTAACTTATTATTGTTTAAACGGTATGTTGAATAAAAGTGCGTACGTATATATTACAAATGCTTTACAGCAACTTATTTTTAAAACATGGTTACCTCGAACTGCTTAAATGATGAAAATACTAATTTAGTTGAGAATCTAAACTAGCTAAAGTTGGCAATGGAACTTCACAAGTATGCTTCTCGTAGCATTGTCTGTACAAAGAAATACGGAGGCATTCGCCTATTGTTTCCACCTGAACTTCTAACGTCGCCAAAAAAATGCTCTAAGCCAACTACACCTGAAAAAATTGTCTGTTTTGTCCTTTTACAAAGTATTGTGTTACACTTTTGTCCATTTCCAATTATACTTAACCAGTTGCAGCAAAATTGCGTTCGCAAATAATTTAAGTAAATAAAAACCAGCACTAATAAATCATTATATATGTATTTGGTCAATCTAATTGTATTTACAAACAACATTTATTTGGATTGAAATTAAAAAGCTATACAAATCTTCCAATTTAAGACCATGTCAGCACTTCAGATTCTGTTGGTTAGGATTGTTTAGTTTTTGAACGAGGCCATAAAACATTCAAAATAAAGCATTTAGATGTGCCTGCAGACTATAAAGAAGCATTTTGATGGACCGGAACACTAAATGTGAGAATGTGTTTGGTTTTTGCATCATTTCACGCACATTTTCTCACATTTAGTGTGTACTTAGCTTGTAGGCAAACCGAAATGTCAGTCTGAGATTCCGATCTTGGTAAAGGAGTATTTTTGTTTTATACCTTTACTAAATGTCAAGAAGAATCTATTGGGGTTTTCTTTAATAATTAACTGTTAAAACATAAAATTATGCAGAATATGGTCACCATTTTAAACAAAACGTATGCATATTGTATGTGCGAGTATTTTTTGAAGCGCATCACCAATCACTAATATTTCCGTATATAGCTTTATGCTCATTGTCCCTATCTTCATATTTATATGGCCAAGAAAAACAACGTTTTTAAGATTTTTTTTTTATTTCTCAACATAATCTCCTCTAAGGCTGATACATTTCTCATAGCGGTGTTCTAGTCTAGTAGAGCCATCTCTATAGACTGATTCATCAAGCTCCTCAAAATACCCATTTACAGCCTCGATTACTTTTTCATAGTCCGCAAATCTCTTACCACCAAGCCATTTTTTGAGGTTAGGAAACAGATAATAGTCACTCGGGGCTAGGTCTGGAGAGTAGGGAGGATGCGGCATCAATTCAAACTTCAGATCGTTGATTCAAATTGGCGGTAGAAATGTTTTTTCGAATCAATTTTTGGTCGGCTGTTAGCAAACGCGGTACCCATCTTTTGCATATGCAAATGTTGATTTTTTGATCATATCTGGAGTTGTGACCTCAACAGGGCGTCCCGAGCGAGGCTCATCAGAGGTGCTCACACGACCCTTTTTAAACTCGGAAACCCACTGCTTAATGGTTGAATATGATGGGCAGGATGTCCCCAGTGTTGAGTCCGTCTCTTCTTTGATTTTCTTCGGCTTTAACCCCTTCAAATAGAAGTATTTGATGACAGCACGATTTTCCAACTTTTCCATTTTTAAGAAAAACACAGAGGCGCCTTGTTCAGTGTGCTCTCAAAACTAAACTAACATGGCGATCAGGCGGAAACTATAGCTACAAGCTATCTAAAGATGGTACTATAGAATGCCACCTCAAGGTGGCGCCATCTCTTGGTCAGGCCGGAAACTTTTCAATCCACCCTCGTATTTAACAAAAAATAAAAAAATAAATTGTTTCCATAGTTTTAAACCAATTGTTTGTTTTTATACCAATTATTGCTAGTAAAATTCCATAAATTAAGACGTATACTGCAGTATTATTTATTTATTTACTTATGCTAGTATATCAGTAATTGGCAAATGTTATACGATTTATTTTTTTTGGGACAGATTAAAATTTCATAATTGGTATAAAATATTATTTTAGTCTCTTTATACGATTAATTAATCATTTTAAAACAATTTTTTCCATTTATGCTAATCACCAATGGATTATTGGCCGTTATTCAAAGAAATGGTATAAAATAACCTTAATTTGAGAAAAACTTAAAAATATGTTATTCTTATTATTTATACCAGTCACACTGACTCATGTTAATACAATTGTAGCAACGTAACTTATTTGAAAATTTATTGCATAGTAATTTCAACAATTAGACTTAGAAATACAAGAAAGAACCATAAAAGCTTATTAACCGTTTTACGAAATTCTTACCAACTTTTTGTTTATTATGCTCTGAATTTTTTAGTTTATACCAATCAGGCGACCATATAAACAAAACTTTTATTAAATACTTGTGAAATTCCCCTGCCAAGGCGCACATTGAAAACAGTTCAAATTATAGCAAAAACAACAACAAATAGTCAGTAAAATAAAAGAGACAAACAGATAGAGAGACGGACTTTTGAATTTACCCACGCACTCTGTTATGACAGGTTATCAGCAATATTGCAGAAGGTGTACAAGTCCAAAGGTGCATGTAACCACTAACCAGTACAGATTCTTCTTGTATTTTGAGGTAAATCTATCTGCGATGAAGCGCAAAAGCAGAAGGCAGTTAAAATTGGATTCTTATCATCACCCTCCGAAGTCTGTTCCGTATTTAGTAAATGTTGAAAACGTCCGACGACCGGGACGCTCCGGTCCAGATGCGGTATTGTATTACAACACAAACCACAAAAACTTGTATATATATCAGATCCTGTCAACCTGAGGGTGATGAAATCCACTCATCGTAACAGTCATTTTGGTCGCTTCCCTCTTTAGCATCATCAACTTGGTTTTTGTCATGTTTTGTATAGACCAGTAAAATGAGGAAGTGATGATGATGATGAAGATGTCGATGTCGACGATGATGATTATGTTGTGTTTACGAGGAACAAATTCAAAATGCGCCGTTAGGCAGTTTTCATGTTTTAAAGTTATATTGATCGATTGGCATGTTTATGATTGAAAATGTATTAAGAATTATTTCCTTAAGGGTTTTCCATTGGAAACTGAACAACACAATAAGGAAATTGCCAGGTTAGTTATATTAGGTTTCATAACTTCATAGGATAGGGGAAGCTGATTCTATGAATAGATGGTCGTAAAGTGGTGAACTTAATGAAGATGGAGATATGTTCATTAGATTGTCAATTTGCATTGAAATAAGGAAATTGTCTTGTTAAAGTTTTTTCTTTTTTTTCAGAAAATAAAATAAAATTGCGTAGTTTCAAATAGAGGGCACTGGTATGTCTGACACCTGTCAAACTCAGCTGTCATTTAAAGTGTCATAATATTAGTAAAAGTAATGGAACAACGCATTATAGCGATTACAAATTTCTAAAAAAAACTGTTGATTTTAAAGTAAACTTTATTAGCGCACTAAGAAATGATTATGGTCAGCAAAATCGACTGACTACGCAAAGAAACTAAACAATTGTGAAGACATTTGAAGGAGTGGAAGCATTTCATAAATTTACAAATAATTGGTTTTTTCTAAATTCCTGACAATTTTTATAGAAAACCAATTATTAACAATCTTATTTCTTATACAAAAAATTAAATTATCTTATATTAAAAACAAAATCCTTCATAGAATGAAATAATTTTGAAGTTAATACCTTCAATCATGTTTTGAATATTCTTATTTTTATAAAAATATTTTAATTGAAGACGCTAGCGTAATTGGTTCTAGAGATATTTGGCGCTAAGCCAAAACAATACATTTTTTTAAAAAAATACTATACTACATCTTCGATTTCATTTCGATTGCAGAGGTTACAAGTGGGATTATCATTTCTGTGAGGTTTGTAATTCAGATTTAGCATCTCAGTTATTGCTTTAAACAAAGTACCTATTTGATTTGCAGAAAGATTACTGCTTATAGACCAATCTGCTTGTAGAGGTTCGAGCCCTATTCAAGAACTTGAGATACAATGAATCATCAACCAACGCAATACATTCATAAACCCTACCTTTCCAATTATCAAGAGAAGTTGTACCAAGGTTTAGATTAAATCCGTGCGCATTTGCTATTTCATACCATTCTTTAAACGGCGATAAATTCCTTCGGAATGCGAAATCTATCATTTGCTTATGAAGATTTTCATTTGACCTTTGCATTACTTTTATTATGTAATCGGCATTAAATTTAAGATTTTTTAGAAAAATCGGAGGGAACCCTGATTCCACATGTATAGCGTAAGTTGGTGTAAAGTTTGGAATAAGTTTAAATATTCGTTTAAAAAAGAAGCGTTGCACTATCTCAAATTCATCAAAATCTTGGTAACCAAAAACTTGACTGGCATAGCATAAGCATGAGTTTATAGTAGCTTCAAAAACTCTTAATTTAGCTGAGATGTCTATGTATTTATTGCAGAAGATTTGTTCCATATAAGGTTTATTGCAGTTTTTGCCGATAAGCATTTTTCCTTAACATGGGGTCTGAAATCTAGATTGCTACAAAATAGAACACCTAAATACTTAAATTGGTTAACCACCTCTATAGGTTCACGAACCAATGACCATGCTTCTAGCGGGTTTTTCCTTCGATGGGTGCTTTCAAAAATCATAATTTTTGATTATGAGGTGTTTATATTCAGGTTCCATTTATCACAAAAGTTTTTAAGTCTATAAATTTGTAACTGTAATGTGTGTCCGACAAAACAAGAAGGTCGTCCGCATAAAGTAGTACCTTTATAAGTATATTTCCAAACCTAACACCCCCAGGAAAATCACCGGAGACATCGTCAATGAAAAGGGCGAACATAATCGGGCTAAGAAGCTGGATATGGAACTCCCATTTGACACAATAGCGCAAGTATTTGTGAGGAGAAGTTTATAGAGTCTTAAAAATTTCGTCGATATACCAAAATTTGATAATTTATAAACTAGTGAATTCCGGTTGATAGTATCAAATGCTGCCCTAAAATCAATGAAAAAGACATAAAGTTTTTGTTTGTTTTCGATGAAACGTTTTGCTATATTGGAGAGTGCTAAGATTTGATCGACAGTTGAAAGACCAGACCGAAAACCAGCTTGGAAAGTGCTGAGCAATTTGTTTTCTTCTACAAACCTCATAAGCCTGCAGTATAGAATTTGGGTAAATAAACGGTGATTTTTTAAAAGCTTGAGAACTTTTAAAAAAAAAAAAACGCATAAAATTTGCAAAATCTCATCGATTCTTTATTTGAAACGTTAGATTGGTCCATGACATTTACTTTTTGAAGATAATTTCATTTAAATGTTGACCGCGGCTGCGTCTTAGGTGGTCCATTCGGAAAGTCCAATTTTGGGTAACTTTTTCGAGCATTTCGGCTGGAATAGCCCGAATTTCTTCGGAAATGTTGTCTTCCAAAGCTGGAATAGTTGCTGGTTTATTTGTGTAGACTTTAGACTTGACGTAGCCCCACAAAAAATAGTCTAAAGGCGTCAAATCGCATGATCTTGGTGGCCAACTTACCGGTCCATTCCTTGAGATGAATTGTTCTCCGAAGTTTTCCCTCAAAATGGCCATAGAATCGCGAGCTGTGTGGCATGTAGCGCCATCTTGTTGAAACCACATGTCAACCAAGTTCAGTTCTTCCATTTTTGGCAACAAAAAGTTTGTTAGCATTGAACGATAGTGATCGCCATTCACCGTAACGTTGCGTCCAACAGCATCTTTGAAAAAATACGGTCCAATGATTCCACCAGCGTACAAACCACACCAAACAGTGCATTTTTCGGGATGCATGGGCAGTTCTTGAACGGCTTCTGGTTGCTCTTCACTCCAAATGCGGCAATTTTGCTTATTTACGTAGCCATTCAACCAGAAATGAGCCTCATCGCTGAACAAAATTTGTCCATAAAAAAGCGGATTTTCTGCCAACTTTTCTAGGGCCCATTCACTGAAAATTCGACGTTGTGGCAGATCGTTCGGCTTCAGTTCTTGCACGAGCTGTATTTTATACGGTTTTACACCAAGATCTTTGCGTAAAATCTTCCATGTGGTCGAATAACACAAACCCAATTGCTGCGAACGGCGACGAATCGACATTTCACGGTCTTCAGCAACACTCTCAGATACAGACGCAATATTCTCTTCTGTACGCACTGTACGCATTCGTGTGGTTGGTTTAATGTCCAATAAAGTAATGATTTGCAAGCGTTGCTCGTTAGTAAGTCTATTCATGATGAAATGTCAAAGCATACTGAGCATCTTTCTCTTTGACACCATGTCTGAAATCCCGCGTGATCTGTCAAATACTAATGCATGAAAATCCTAACCTCAAAAAAATCACCCTTTATTTTTCTCAAACAAGGAAGAATCGAAATTCCCCTATAGTTTGCTGGTGAGCTAGGATCTCCTTTTTTAAAAATTGGACAAATTTGTGACATTAAAAATGACTGAGGTATTTCTTCTTTTTCAAGAAGAAGATTTAGGAAAGACGGGGATGAGTATTTATAAAATTCAGCTGGAACTCCATCTAGTCCGGCTGCCTTGTTGTTTTTCATGTTTTTAAGGGTTGCTTGCAATTCATTTATTGTAATAGGGTCGTCTAGGTCTGAAATAGTGATTGACGGTGAAGCATATTGAAATAGTTGTGTTTGTTGAGGTGTTGAGAAGTTCCTTGAAATGGTTCGCTTGTAACTCTACATTTATTGTAGTTGCTGAAACATTTTTAACGCCACCTAACAATCTAACTTTAGACCAAAATGATTTTGAGTCTTTACATTTTGATAAACCTACTGCTAAACCAGCCATAAAAGTTTTTTGTTTATTTTTGCATACTAGCTTATACATTTTATTTGCATCTAGGTAGAGCGATTTAAAGAAATTAGACTTTGTTTTCCTAAAAATTTTAAGCATTGCAAAGGACTTTTTTCTGAGTATTATGCATTCCCTGTCGTACCACTCAGCAGTAAAATTTTGTTTCCTATTGGGTGGCATGGCTGAACTCTTAATAACTTCTATTACTTCGCCAGCCGACTGCTCACAGGACCAGGATACATGGCTTGATAGACTATTTACTTGATTTTAGGACTGGTTCGCTCATCGTACGTATCAACGTTTTGAAATTTCATAAATGTCACTATTGGAAGGTGGGCTGAATTGCTTGCGGTTTGTACCTCAAAATCCTCTATAACAGTAAGCCAATCGCCTCTAGCCAAACAGTAATCTATCATAGAACAACCCTGACCAGAAATAAATGTTAATTCACCTCTGCTATCTCTCTTAGAAATTCCATTTACAACCATTAGACCGAAGTCCTCCACCAACTCCATTACTATCTATTGATTTAAGTCAATATCTCAGACGGTTCTCCCGTTGGCCGACAGAAAATTATTTTCAGGTAAACGGCGCTAAATGTCAACATTTTTAAGTCGATAAATCGGGCTGATAATATTCAAAGAGAAGTTAACAAAGATAAGTAAAAGCCCCAGTAACGTATTAGCTTTTTCATTTATGTATGCTTATTATCTATTATTTTTAAGCTTACCTCAGGAGGGCTATACGTGAAAAATTTGTTTTTATTGATTTTTTATCGACAAGTTCCTACTTTGGAAATTTCCTGTTTTTGAATAACTAATGAAAATGTCAATGGGATACGTTACGACTTCGAGGCAAATATTATTCACGATAAACTTCAATAAATTTAAGGCAACGATAATTAAATAATTCTTATTTATAACAACAAAAAAAATATATACTTGAATATATGTATGTTTACACAAAAAACTGGTAACAAATGACAGTCACCAATGTGGCACATAAATATGTGTCAATATTAATGACACTTATTGCCATTATCAACTTCACTCTAAATGATTTATGCAAACAACGATAAGTCCAACATTAAAAACTTCTTTCGTCTATATTTTTCAATTAATATCAAATCAAATAAAACTAGAAACACTTGAATGTCTCTATAAATCTATTAAGCGCCCATTAAAGTACTTGAAAAATATACACATTAAGCTGGCCTATAGGTAAAGATACATTTTGTATATGTGATTCATTGCATTGCAAATACTCGTCGTATATTATAAGATCATAAAAAAACAATCTCAAAATAACTGACTGGACGGCCTTCTTCAATTGCTGCTCACATTTGTTTTCTGGACTTTTGAACCTCTCCATGTAACACTTATAAAATGTTAACAGAAACAAAAACAAACAGTCTTACTACTGTATGCATTTAGAGACTTACATTATTTAAAAAAGAAAATTGCAATAAGACTTCTATAGCATAGTGAAGTGCACTAATGGGGGCTTGCCCATTTATTGGACTTTGGAATGATGTGGGATCTGATAAAAAATTGTGAGCAAATAATAAAAAATAGTCAGAAATAAAAAGGGAAAAAAACGGTGAGGTCCATTAGTTGAACTTTTCTAAGAATAACAAAAATTGAAGCTATAAAAGTACAGCTGTGCAAATTGTATTGGTCATTGAAATTAATGATTCATCATTCATAAATGAATCGAAAGATTTTGTATGCTTTATCCAGAGCAAAGAATTTATATAACGAATCAGACCTTTTCCAAGAAAGCTAAGTAGTTTTGGAGAAAATTTGAGAGCATTATTCGACCAAATGAACAATCATATTAGTACTCCGAATTTTCGAAAGAATTCACAATGTTTGTCCATAAAACATAATAATTGATAAGAAAAAAAAAATTAAAATGTTTAAATGAATTTCTAACACACAAAAGTATATTTCATATAAAAAAGTATACCTAATTCAACTGAATAAACAAAACTATAGTACTGTGTGGAAGAATGATAGTAAGCATTAAACAAAGTGTAAATAATCTATAAACTTAGCAAAGTCAAACGTCAGCTTGCCTATTTATAAGCGGATTGCTTCAAACGACTATATCTGACTCCTTTAGATATACTTAGTGAACAAATCTCAAGTTCAGAAGGCAGAACTTATGGCAACAAAACAAGTCTTGTCCTGGCTTCAAGAAAACGTGTTATCAACATCTGATATCCGAATTTTCAAAGACAGTCAGAGGCTGCCATACATTTTTTTGGCTCTCTCTACAAAATAATCGAGAATTTTCGAAGATCGTTAATAGAAATAGGACAGCAGTTTACGGAAGCTTCTTAATGACCGGCAATACGGCTTTCGTAGCAATAGGTCCACTGGTGATCTCATGGTTCATCTCACCGAACAGTGGAACAAATCTTTACATCGTTTTGGAGAAAGTAAGATTATTGCACTTGATATTTCAAAGGCATTTGATAAAGTCTGGCATCTTGCTCTCTTATCGAAAATACGTGCTTTTGGTATTGACGAATCTCTTCTTCGTTGGATTATAAATTTTCTTTTGAACCGTCCAATACAAGTTGTTTTGATCTGAAACCCATAAAATAAGTGCTTGTGTGCCCCAAGACTCCGTTTTGACTCCGACCCTTTTCCTCATTTTTATAAATGATCTCCTGTCTGCTACTTCTAATCCAATACATTGTTTCGCTGACGATAGCACTTTTAGCTTTTCATATTCGTTTCCAGACTCACAACCCTCCTCTTCGGATGTGGAACTGCAACGGCAAAATATGATTAGCTCATTAAATTCCGATCTACACAGCATTGTACAATGGGGAATAAAAAATCGTGTAGAATTTAATGCTTCGAAAACTCAATGCTGTCTTGCATCGTTAAAGCGAGATAAACCCTCTTTGCCACTATCTATGAGTGGCACTTGCATCAACGAAACGGAAAATCTTGACATCCTCGGAATGTGCATCAGCAACCACCTTTTGTGGAGCGATCAAGATGTCAAGGTTTTTTGAGACGGTGCAAGAAATTTGTCTCTCCGTCGGATCTGGCTACAATCTACAAAACCTATATACGTCTGAAACTTGAATATAACTCTCATCTCTGGGCTGGTGCTCCAGTAACTTATTTAAGCCTCTTGGACAGTATTCATAAAAGAGCTTTTAAAATGATTTTTGACATTAACATCATCAACTCGTTTACATCACTCGAAAATCGACGCAAGGTGTTTTGCCTCACCCTTTTTTACCGTTCGGACTATGCTCTAGTGAAATAGCCAGTTGCATTCCTCCCCTTAAACAATTTAACCGTAATACCCGCGCTTCTAGGAATGCCCATCAGTTTACCCTTGAGCCCAACTTCGGCCGTACTATGAAGTACAGAGATTCTTTTTTTAGCCGTACTACGTGAATGTGGAACGACTTGCCACACTCTATCTTTCCTTGTCATTGCAATGTTCAGAAATTTAAAACCAATGTACACCGACACCTCCTATCCAACCCTTCCCTCTTTTCTTAATGTTCACAATGTGTCTTTGGCATATTAAAGGTATCAAAAACCATTTTAGTGTTTGCTAATTATTTAAGTTTAGCATTCACTTTGCTGGAGTCGAGAAATTGAGATTTTCTATTAAATTGTAAAGCAGACGAACTCGCAAAAAATGGTACAATATTTTAACCACGTTTGGTTAATGCTGGCATACCAACCACTACATGTAAACTATTGCTAATGCAAGACGCTATGAAGAAGGAAAACATAAGGTGGAATAACATCACCTCCTGTCAGGTCACACAAAATATCTATCCTATTCTGGAATTAAAAAGCTCAAGGTGCTTGATATTTCCTAGCAGGTAGCGTAATCGGTGTCATAACCGGATACTGCCTAATAGAGAAGAACGCATCCACTTTATACTAACCGGTTATATTTTGGTGCCCCGTGGCGGCCATTTTGTTTTGGTGACATCTGTCAAATCTTTTGTTTATTATTCAGTTGTTTATGCCAAATCATCATGGCAAGTTACACGATTAACAGCATGATTAAATGACAAAACATTATTGTCAAAATGAGTGTCCGTTAACGAAAACGTTGGGCCATTTTACGGTAGACGTGGTGGTCCTTCGCAGTCGACTCTTCAACGTTTGGTGGCAAATTTGAGACGACCGGTTCAGTAAACAATGAGCCAACACCCGTACCTTCAAGGAACGCAAGATCAGCCGAGAACATTGCCACGGTCCCCGAAAGTGTATAGCAGAACCCGAGGCGATCTATTCCTCCCCGTACACGAGAACTCGGACTTTCGCAGACTTGGCGAATGTTTTAGACGGAACTTGGGCCTACACCCGTACAAGATCCAACTGACACAGGAGCTCAAAGTTCATGAACGTAGGAATAGCCGTTTGTTCGCTGACTGGGCTTCTAATCGTTTGCAAGAGGATCCCAATTTCGGCCAAAAAGTCATCTTTAGTGACGAGCACATTTTTTGATGAATGGCTGTGTTAAAAAGCAAAATTGCCGTATATGGGATGACAACGACAAAAACCCACGCGAGGTTTACCAAATGATAATGTATCCTCAAAAAGTTACTGTTTGGTGTGGATTTTGCGCCGGCCGGCGACGGCGTACTTGTTACGTACTTTTTTGAAAACGATGTTAGTGAGGCGAACACCGTCAACAACGATGATAACTAATTTCTTATGGCTCAAGTTGAACCATATGGACCTAGACGATATCTGATTTTAGCAGGCAAACGTATCGATTGACATTTTGCATGAATGATTTGAGGGTAAGGTTATATTTCGTAGGGGTGATGTAAATTGACCACCAAGGTCATGCGATTTGACGTTTTCCTGTGGGATTTCTTGTAGTGGCAGGTCTATGCCCCCCTATTGAAAACCCCTTAATTAGGGTTTTTAATATTTCGTCTATTACATAGAATGTCATTAGATAAAATATCATGCTCACGATAAGCTTCAACGATTAAAAGTGTAAAACATTTTAAGATTTATTGAAATCCATTTCAAAAACATAATAAATGTTTAATATTTTGTATTTAGTTTAAATAGTGAGTAATGCTTTTTAATTGCAAAGAAAATCTACATTATTTTGGGATGTGAACATTTTAAATTGTATGCTAAATTTTGAATCGATATTTCTTCCATTTTTACACATTTTCAAATTTTGTTAATGATTTTTAAAACTGAACGTCATTTGTCATTCTCTAATAGAAGACAACAATTTTCCGTAATAAAACACTATTGTTTTCTTTAAGGTGGCACTAAATTGAAAATTAAAGTCAAGACCTGCAGACATGACAATCCTACTAAATAGCCATACATTTCCATTCCCGTCAATAGCTAAGCTACTGCGGCTCCATGTTTAACTTTAAAAAAAAATTATTATTAACTCCACATTTTTAAACGATTTCAGAGGAAAGACAAATTTTCAAGAAAACTGAGGGTGTAGTGAACATATATACAAAATTATTCTTCTTACATAAACATAATGTGTACCATAAAATGAAGCACTATCATACTTAATTATGCAAAGTGAATTCCACGAGGGTTTCTTCAAGGCACGTGGTAAATATTTTGACTAATTGAATGAAAGCGGTGATAATTTTTTTTTTTTAACTAACTGTGTTGCATAAACTAAAAGTTAAAAACAAAACAACAAAAAGCAGTGACAAAGAACTAATTATGCAGTTACATATATAATTATAAAAGCGTGTTAATGGTTTGCAATGCATAAAAAGTTGCAGAAATTTAAATGAAATTAAAGTTGAACATCTTCGTTGGTTGTTTAATATAAATCTACGGGTGAATAAATTACACTGCGGTTGTTTAACTTAATTCATGTTTAAAATCTTAAAGAGTTCGAATATTCCAATAATATTTAACAAAATACTTAAATTGGAACATGGACCAGAATTTGAAGGCCGAGTTTTAAGCTTACTTTTTAAAAATCACTTAATGTTTATTAATGTAACTAACAAGGAAAACGATATCAGCCAAATTGTTACCACGTCGCAGAACCATATCCAGGGAACCAGAACCCTAAGCATGGCATTCCTATGCACTAACCATCACTGGTACTTACCTAATTTTTCACTATTCACCGCCCAGAAGTTTTGCAATCAAAAACTGCTAAATTTAAAGCATTCCTGAAGAGTAGTATCTTGTTCCAATCTTTACAATGACGTTGTATTTCCTTTTCAACTGGCACAACATGACAGTTTTAAAAGTGACAGCTGAACTAAAAGCGGGATATTAAGAATGAAACCTTTTATTGAAGAACCCTTTAATAAGAACCAAAGACCCTATCTCCGTGCCTTCATTTAAAATCATGAAGAAAATAAGTTTTCACTGTTCAAAACTCATTTTTTGTAAGTTTAATAAAATAAGTGATACAGACAAAAATTACAAAAACTGGGTTTTTAACCTTTGATATGAATAAACCTCGTAGTATTTCTAACACTTAAAGAAGTAAAAAATTATAAAAAATCAGTGAAATAAACAATTTTAACGTTCTTAAAAGCTAAACAGTCTTCAATCCTGCGAAATGCAATGTACACATATCTTTTCGCACATAATTTTCTAAAACATTCTCAAGCGTGCTCAAGATATTACGAAGAAAAGCGTGAAACAGAGAAAAATTTCAGCAGAAACCTTGGCTTGTCGGCGGCGGTGGCATGGCGCGGCGCCTCAGGGAGGCAAACAAAGACAATATAATGCTGAACACAAAACTTTAAGAAAAAAAAAATAGTGACTATGACTAAAGACAATAGAATTGTTGAGACATTAATTATGCATAGTGATGAGTTATCAAGTGTGAATTGAGTTCCTACTCAACTCATCATCCATTCTAAAAAAGTAAGTTGCTTTCCTTGAATGGGATGAATGAGTGTTGTTTAATGCTAGGAATAGTAAAATGCATCGCTAGAGCCCCACTTGTGCAGTGCCTATATGAAGGTACATTCACGGAGAGATAAAATGGAATGAATGACGTTCTCTAGCGATGGCACTAATAGATGAACAATTTTGTTTACGTTTTAGTTTAGTCTTGATTGATTTCATTTGAATGGAACTTATTTGCAGATCGAAAAATGGAGCAAATAAAATTGCCATTCTTTATCAATAATGCAAATGAAGGTTGTAGAAATGATCGTTGAGATTTTATTGTATTGCAGACGATGATGTACGCATGAAGTTGTTGAACTTGACAGAAGACCACACTTTATCAGATATGATTGTTTAAATTAAATGTGGAACAGAAGTTGTACAAAAATAGACAATTCTTTTAAGCTTTCGTTAGAAGCATCGGAATTCAGACTAAATATCTAAATATTGGCACAGTTCTTAAAACTTATGTTCTTAGTTTTGGAACATCGCCTACCCAAAAAGTTTGCTTTAAGAGTCATTAAGTTCTTGAAAAGAAGTACCTGACCCTGCTATCTTAATAGCTATTAAAGTTTTTAATATCGTGTTAACAGATCAATGGCAACCTTTATGCTTCATGACGCCGCGAAATAATGTTCTCAAAGTTTCTTTCAACAAATTAAATGTTTTGTTGCGTCGCCATCTTGCAAACCGAACCATTATTTTGTTAATGAATTTGCAAGTTGTTATGGAGTTATTATGAACAAAAATCAAATGACAGCTGTCAAAAGGACCAATTCCAAAAAAAAGTAGTTCCTGATTAAAAACCACACGTCTAAAAAAAATGTTCTTGCATAGAAACTGCGAACGTAAACAAAATTTCTCAATCATAGTATTATAGGTTTTTTATCTGAAGGTGACACTTCATGTGACAGCTGTCAGATATGCCAGGGCTACTACGAAATTAATGGCTCTATTTTACTACGTTTACAATCTAATTAAAACAAGCTCTCTTTTTTTAAATTATAACTTTTCAAGTATTTTCTTCAAAAACAAAAAACTTTAACAAAACAATATTTGCCTTATTTCAAGGCAAATTAAAAATCTTATAAAAATATTTGACATTTATGTCTGAATCACAAACACGCTTCAGCTTCGGCTTCTTCTGCGTTACGGTGGACCTGCTTCGAGGTTGCTTTGAATGACATTTCTATTATTTCATCCCTCCAAAGAGCAAATATTTTGTTTGTTGACATTTTTTTATAGCTGTTGAGCTGTCAGACAAAGCAAATGTTCAGATAATTGAACTAGACCTTCCGTTTGGAGTGACATTACGTTACATTACGTTCTTTTCCTTACGATTGTCAAACGAAACGTGAGGTCGATGCTCCATTTGATAGCATGCATAGGATTCCTATGGCTGAACTCGTAAACGTCAGGCGAAGCGTGTTTGTATTTCAACCATTAGGCTAAAAAGTTATTGGTGTGGGTTGGATTTCAGCCTCGTTTTTATATTTATTTCGATAAAAACGAATTCAAATACATTGTTTTGAACTTTCAAATAATTGATGATTTTTGAAAAGTTTTCAACTTAATCCCCTGAACTTTAAAAGTTTTTATTTCCAAATTTCTTTCGGGACTAAATTACATAAAATTACGATTGTGAGTATGATTTTTATTATTTTTTTATTATAATGTTC
Organism: Eupeodes corollae; assembly: GCF_945859685.1. NCBI lineage: Eukaryota > Metazoa > Arthropoda > Insecta > Diptera > Syrphidae > Eupeodes > Eupeodes corollae. The sequence goes on along the minus strand of NC_079147.1, from coordinate 263,666,824 downwards.
CAATTTTAAAAATACATATATTTTAGCCACGTGCTCTTCTTTTAAGAAGAGAGATAATATTTCTTTTACGATTGTCGAGATATATTCACATTTTATGAGCTTTAACACCTTTTTTGGTTTTATTAATTTTTTTTTAAAGATGGAAGTAAAGTTCGGGTCATATATTATTTAGCACTGCGTTGGTGTTCCTTTTTTTAGAATGTGTACATTTTATGATTATTGAACATTTTTTAAACGTAATTCACCTTAAAGATTCTTTGGCCATTGAAAAATCGTAAAATCGTTAACAATACTTTTTTGTTTATTCAGGAGGAAGTCGTATTCATAAATTACGTCACATGTTTATGTTTTAATAAGAAGTGGGACGATAAAACTCTTGAGAAAGTTCCGAAGCGTTTTAAAAATGTTCACCTGTCAAAGTTTAAGGATCAAAGATTTAAAACTTTAGCTTTATACGTCAATAGTAGAAAAGTTCTTCTTCATACTTAAATTTAGGAACAATAGAAAATTTACTCTCCACTTTAAAAGATTTTCCAGTTTTAATGTTTTAAGTCAAAAAATGTCAAACCTTCTTCCGCATTGGAAGACAATCATCTTTATATAATGCGTTTTTAAGTACAAAGGAGGTAGATTAGTGCCTGGTAATTTGCATTTACGTAATACACTTTTCACATTCACAATTTTAAAATAATTTCCACAATTATCTAAGCAACAAGTCGTAAGGTTTGTCTACTACTCAAATAATTTTTTCTCATTCCCATTACCAATCATATTTTATTATGTAGCGTGTGCACTTAACAACAACATTGGGCTTGGAGTACACTTTAGTATTATTTTATTTATAACTTTTAAGTTGAGTCAGTTGTCGTTCTTGTCGCGAGATGTTGATTTGAATAATATTGTAAATTTATCCACAATCAGTCACAAAACTTGTCAGCTAAAAGCTTTCAAGAATAAATTAAAGATAAAAACAAATCTATCTTAGGCCTTGAAATTGCCATAGTTAGGTATTTAAGTGAAAAAAATAATTAAAATATCAGACAAATTGCGCATAATATTATTAACTGCTTTATTTGTACAAAAATAAAACAGTGATACTTGCATTGTTTATTTAAATTCATAATTTCAAATAAACTTGAAAATTTGTCTCGTCTTTATTTATGACTTTTTTGTTTTTTTGAGATGCACTTCTGAGTGGCTACAAGTTTAACAAGATAAAAAGACTTCAGTCATTGTTTGGATAAGTTTGATGTCTCTGATAAAAATGATAACAAATATAAATTTCATTGAACTCTATTTACCGCATTATGAATATTTATCTCGAATTTTGTTTGTGGGGTGTTTTCCAATTGCAAATTAAGGATTCAATATTATTGTGGTTTGGAAGCTTCAACATTTGTGTGTGGTTTGATGGGCTTAGACAAAAACTATACAAAACACCAAAACATAATTTTTAATTATTTCCTAGTTTTCTGAGCCTTTGACTGCTGATTTTTGAAATTATTAAGCTTTTGACCTTCAATTTCATGTACGTAATCGTTGACATTTTATTTGTAATAGGAAGTGGTTGAAAAGTTATAAGAACTTAGCTTTATAGTTAGAATTGAATAAGAAATACGGTTTCCTGCGGTTGTTTTATAATAACATTGAAATCATTGAATAAAGAGATAAGATAAGGATAACGTTTTCCAAGAAGATGTGTAATTTCGAATAGCTCACTATTTGGGCAGCTGTCTTTATTGAAGCTGTTATTTATTGACATTTGACATGGAAAAACTACCCCATTACTAAAAATGTTTCGATTCACGCTTCAACAACGACCTACAAATTTTAGAATTTGCTGCAAAAATGCTTAAATTTTTGAATAGAGACATAAGTGAAACTGGTGAGCTGTATGTTGGAATAATTTAATTGTGTGAAGAAACCGTGTTAGTCGGTCAAAAACTGGTGAGAATATTGCTTCTGTAGCCATTTGTCAAGTTCATCGTTCACTAATAACGTGGAATCTTGGCTGATTGAAATGTATCAGAAGGATCAGGACTTTCATCTAAACACATTTTCTGTGATGAGCAGAATTGTTAATTTTGAGAACCCAAACAATTCTGAAAAGCGTCTCTATCCTGAAAGTCACTGTTTGGGCTGGCGTCGTTATTGGTTCTCATACGGTTAAAAGATTGCGATATCAAGCTAAAGCTAATGATATTGTATGTGTTTGGAAAAATACGGAGAAGCAAAAAAAATATGTCGAATACTTCATCATAAAAATGCGAAGCAGTTTCAAGAACTAAATTTTGTAACCAGCATATCGAAATCACATTTCTTGGAAAACGATTTTTTACGTTTAGAGGTGTGTTGTAGAGGTCTTTAACGTGAAGTGATTTAAATGTTTCCAAAATCAGTATACAACCTTTTGTAAAAATGTATGATGGTTTTGAAGAATATGTTAAAAGCAAAAATAAAATATTATCACGTTTTCATTGTCAAGCTACAAAGCAACCCTGATCGGGACACTGAGGCTTATACTTAATTATTTCGTTGTTTTCTTCAAGGAAATGTAACTCTTTTATAAAAAAAAAACTATAGATTTCTTATATATTTCAAATAGCCTTGCTAACAAATATATCAGCTGATATTAGATAAACATGGAAAGTTTTCTTAAGCTTCACACCAAAAGCTTTTGGGAATATCTTATTATTAAACATTAAATTTAATGGCTACTCAGTAAACTCCAGAAATTTGTAACGAGCCTCCTAACAACTTTCAACAAGCTTTCATTGACACTCCTGTTAAATAGTTGAGAAAGTATAGAAATACTTGCGAGACTATCCCCAGACTACATTTAATAATATTGAAATAACGTTGGACAAAATCTTGAATTACTTAAAGATGATTATTCCTTTGGTATAGATGAAAGTCTTTTAACTGTCTTAAAAAATGTAAGTCAGTAGTAGCCTTAAGCTGAGGTAAGAGGGCATTTATTTATTACACCAGTTTTTAAAAAGGGTAAAAAATCTGAAATTAATAATTGCAGAGCAATCTCTAAACTGCCCTGTATCCCAAAACATTTGAATAAGTTGTTTGTGATAATTTAAATTTTATTTGCAAGAATATTATATGTTATCAGCAAAATGGTTTTATACGAAATCGTTTGACAATTACTATTCTAATTGCATTTTTGCATAATTGCTCATATACCGTAGAACTCATTCAAGAGCTTGACTGTCATTACAATGATTATTCTAAACCCTTTGACTAGAAAATCGAACAAATTTAAACATCTTATGCCTTGAATATCCTTGCCATTATTAAATAAAATAAAAAAGAAAAACCGTCTTCGAATATCTGTTTTAAAGCATCCCAACAATTCAAGACTTAAGAATTTTTATCACAAATTGTGCTACGATTTTAAAAATGAAATAAGTACCTTAGTTCAAAGACTATTATTATGCTCATAAACTTGCTGAAAACGTTGGAAATATTAAAAAGGAATGGAGACTAGTGAATGAAATTTCGAATCGTAATCTATCAGATGTCGAATTCAATATTTATAAAGATGCAGAAATAATCGCAGAACCTGTTGATGTAGCTAATTTTTCATCAATTTAAAATAATTAACAGCTTGATAATTTAAATATCCATGTTGATGCCGTTCAGAATGATATTTTCTACGGAAATAGTTTCTGTTTTTATGACTTCCTTGCCTTTGAAATTCACAAATTGATTTTTTCTCTTAAATCGTCAAACTCGACTTTCTATGACATGAAAATATTTCTTTTCAAATTGCTGGTTCTTTGTTTTATATTTAATCTTTGTGTGAGAAAAGGTGTGTTTCCTGATTCCCTAAAAACTGCTATAATAATCCCATAACATAAAGAAGGAGATTCTTTGGATTTAAATAACTATAGACCTATTTTCCTCCTTTATGTATTTTCCAAGGTTTTTGAAAAGGGAATGAAGCACAGAATCATGTCCTTTCTTTCTAGAACTGAGTTTTTCAGTGATAGTCAGTTTGGTTTTCTTAAAGGTAAGTCAATAGAAGATGCCCTGTTAAAATTCTGTTTTGAAATTTATAACTCAATTAATGATTCCAAGTTAACGGCGGCTTTATTTATTGACATTACAAAAGCCTTTGATACGGTTGACCATGACTTATTACTGAAAAAACTTTATTATGCTGTTTTTGAAGGCTTTGTTTATGACCAAGATAAAAGATACTCTTGTTTATGACCAAGATAAAAGATACTCTAAGTTCAGTATTTCATCTCAGAATGGGTATTCCACAAGGTTCTGCTTTAGGTCCTAACCTGTTTCTAATATTTGTTAACTCCTTATTCTAACAGCCTTTGAAGGAAAAATTATCTGCTTTTGCGGATGATACAGCTCTCTCGTACTCTTATAATAATAACTTTGAAACTTTTGTTAGTATGAACCATGACATAGATATTCTTCGACACTGGTTTGGTCACATAAATTAGTTATAAGTAGCAAGACTAAATTCATGCTCTTTAATTTAAAGGGAATTTTTCCCAAAAGTTTCTCCCTGACATTTCATGCACCTAACTGCTCTGGTTTTCAAGTCTGTTTACCTATGAATTGTCCAGGTTTTCACTGTTGTGATGGTTGCTTCAATATTGAACGTGCTGATCACTTAAAATATTTGGGAGTTCTACTCGATAAGAAGCTTAGTTGGCTTGAACACACGAACAATTTAAAACAATTTATCTAAATAAAGTTGTAAGACAGATCTACCACCTTAGTCTATATTGCCCTTAAACAAATCTTAAAACTTGCGTATTATGGCTTAGTACAATCTAAAATTCAATTTGGTATTTTTTGTTGGGGTGGAACTCATTCCTGTAAAATTCAACCGTGGCTCAAAAGTCAAAAACACTCGATTCGTATTATACACTGCCAATCACTAGGATGAGGCCACATATTTTTCAACAGATTTTCGGTCCGATACCTGTTGGAATTTGTTTAACCCGGAAAATTTTACTACATGAGAGTAGGTACATATTTTCTTAAAACAAAGTGATACAATTATAGGGTTAATTAGAAAAGACCGTTGGAATTTCCCTACATTAATGAATGAGCTACCTAAAAAGGATATAAAAAAGTGAGTCACTAGGATGAGGCCATTGCGAATATTTCGTTGTAGAAGTTCAGATCAGCAATTTTTTTCAAAATTTGGATTACAATATTTAAGAACGTTTTACAAATAACTATTTTTATTAAATTTCAACTACAAATGAGTTCCGGAAAGACGTTGACAGTAGCAGAAAGAGGACAAATCGATGCTTTCAAGGAAATGGGACTCTCAAGCCGCGAAATAGCAAGGAAGCTGAACAGAAGTAAGACAGTTGTAAACAACTATCTTGCTGATCCTCAAAACTATGGAAAAAACGTATTGCTCAAATTCTACTCAATCAGCTACTAAAATAAGGTCCAAAAGCGGAGTATCAGCCAGTATTTCGACAGTCCGAAGGATAATAAGAAAAGATGGTACTATCCAGAGAAGAAAACTCAAAAAGAAACCTGTTCTAAAGCAAGTACACAAGGAGCTGCGAATGAACTTTGCAACAGAACATGTCTTTTGGAGCAGTCAATGGAAACGCGCCGTCTTTTCGGATGAAAAAAAGTTTAGCCTTGACGGCCCCGATGGTTACAACTTTTATTTCCATGATTTAAGAAAAGAGGAACTAATTTTGGGAAGACAACACAGCCGTACATCAGGTGTTATGGTGTGGGGAGCTATCAACTACTATGGCAAATTCGAATTGGAGTTTCTTTCTCCAACAATGAAAGGAAACAGCTACAAATACTTGTTGGAACGCTCATTTCCGAAGATGAAAAATATTTTTGGACCTCTTGGGTTTTCCAACAAGACAATGCCCCCATCCACACTTCCAGGGTTGTCAAAAGCTGTATTTTATCAGGAAACGTAGAGCTTTTGCCATGGCCACCCTATTCACCGGGCTTGAACATAAACGAAAACGTATGGGCATGGCTATCTCGAAAAGTTTTTACTCATTATTAATTGAGAAAAACTTAATAAATAAATGTTTGAAAACCAAAAACTGTAAACATTTCTTTGATTTTTTTGATATTTTATAAGATTCTTCATGTGGCCTCATCCAAGTGACGCACTTTTTCATACTGTTTTTAAGTAGCTCTTTAATTAATGTAGGGAAATTCCAACTCTTTTTTCTATTTAACCCCATAATTTTATTACTTTTTTTAAAGAAAATATCTACCTACTCAAATGTAGTAAATTTTTATTGGTACGAAATTTTCAACAGGTATAAAGAACGAAAATCGGTTGAAAAATATGTGGCCTCATCCTAGTGATTGGCAGTGTATCTAATGTGCGTCGTATGACACCCAGCTTCGATCTGTTCTCTAACTTCAGTATTTTTCCTTTAAAACATTTGTACTTTTATAATATTTTAAAATCATTTTTTAAAAGTAAAGGTTATAATAACGTAATTTTACGTCGTTTCGTGAATGTTCCTAGAATTTTTAAATCCCACTTTTGCAATTTTTATACGGTTAATCCACATCGCTTATTTAATAAATTGCCTAATGAATTCAGATGTGTGCGAAACGAATCAAAGTTTTTAGCCTCAATTAAACTTTGGCTTTTTACTTTTGATCATTCTGAAATAGAATTCATAATCCATGATTTATATTATATTTATATGTATTTATATTTATATAATTATTTAAATAATGTTTTTTTGAAATCAATACTTAATATTGATTTTTAATTTAAAATTATTGTGTTTATTCCCACAAAAATATTGTTATATTTTCTTTTATCTAATGTTTCTTCGTCACTTATTCTTTTGAATAATAGAAGTAACCTAACTTTTTCATCTTAAATTTTGCTATAAGTTATATAAAGAGATACTAACTTAATTTATCTAGAAGCAATATGAAATATTGTTTAATCTTTTCTTTTATTTTTGATACAATTTTTTAACTTAGTCTTAAGATTTTGGAATGAAGTAAAATTGATATTAAAAAAAAGAAAAAAAAATCAGAACTTCTTTTTCTAACCTTTTCATTGCTAAATCAGGAGTTCCACAGGGAAGTCACTTAGTAACTCTACTTTTTATCTTAGAAATCAATGATGTAACCTTTTGTGTACGATAGAGTACCATTTTAATATGAAAATCTTCAAAAGCATAAAACCTTTAAGAATCGATTACAACTCCAGATGATGTTAAAAGTTAAAAAAATTAAATGTCAGGCAATGACATTAAATAAATACAAGTACTTCTAGTTTCATTGATTATAAAATATCGCAGCACTTTATACTTTGTGTTCAAAGTTTTAAAAAACTTGGAGTCTTTTCTAATTCTACTCTCGATTTCGAGGAGAATATTAATACGATTTGTTGATACTTGGTCTAGAGAACTTCAGGATTCCTTTGTTACTCTATATAACACTTTTACCGCCCCAACTAAAGTACACATTAGAGACACCTTTTTACAAGATTCACAAGAAAAGGATTGAATCTGTTCAACGCAACTTCCTACGTTTCGCCGTAAGAAGGCTATTATGGCCTGATCCTTGTAACCTCCCTACTTATGAACATTTGATAAATCTTCTACAAATGCAGTCTTTATTGCAAAAGTGGGTTTAATAATGATATCATCCTTATTCATCAACTTTTAACTGGTATAATTGATGCACCTGATTTATAAAATTGTATTAGTTAAAACTACAATGGATGTAACCACGATACGTATTAGTTGTTAACTTGCTTTTCTAAACTTCTAAATATGAGCTCAAAGCTATTTGATTTCAGCATGAGTAAGAATATCCTAAAAAATAAAGTAAAGACCAGTGTACCACGTATTATTATTGTGCATTATGAGATTGGCACAATTTTTGATCTCTCAATTCTTTGGTCTTGAGCTTGTATTAAGTTTTTCTCCGCTACGATCTGATAGTGTAAAAATAAAACTTTTCACTTTTAACATTTACGCAACAACAAATATTTTGTTAATGATTACATTGCATGTTTTTTTTTTTCAACTGTCAATTGTTATTTGTTGTAATTTATCATCATTTAAGTTTCCTATTCAGTCATTCATTATTTTTAATTTCAAGATATTCATTACATAACTCATGACCACTGAAGCAGTGAGCATGAGCATATCGCTTTATTTTATTTTCCTAATATTACAAAATCAAATTACATAACTCATTTTGTTTTAACAATAATTACCTCTTGAGTGTGCCTAAGACACATTTTCTTCGTCTCCGTATAGCTATCGATTAACCCCATTTTATTCACACTTCTCACGGGTCAGTCGGTGGAAAATTCGTTTTATATTTCATATTCGTATACAATGACTTTTTCTCTTTTTGAATGCACTTTTATGCGTTTTTAATACTTCGTAAAAAAAACTAATTTTCTATCACGAAAATAACAACAGAGAAAGAATACAAAATGATATTACCACAGCATAAGACATAATCAATGGAAATGTCCGAAGACCAATGAGGCTTGAAGCTGAAGCTGGAAGATGACGATGATCAATATCGAAAATGAGAGCCTACAAAATTGACTCGTAAAAACATCAAAGATCATGTTACCGCATCAGCTGTCCTACATACTGACCGACCGACTGAGCGACTGATCGACGACGTACGACACCGACACCAAGACCGAGACCATAGTGGTGAGAAAAAGTCCATTGAAACGTAAAACATTGTTTTACAGGCGAGGAAGAATGTTTACACTTTGTTGAGCAATTTTCATAACATAAATCATGTTACGGAATTAGGAACAAAAATTATAAAAATTAAAATAAAGGAATGAATAAAAATATTGTGATCCATGTTAACAATAAACTTCGATGGCACACGTCTGCGCATATGTAGACGCTTGAGGGCATTCAAGGAATGTTCCTTCATGCAGTTTGTTTGACAAGAAGAATGTCACAATACAGGGTGTTGCAGACACATACGACACAATGAAAAACTAAAATTGTAATCGCTCTGTTGAATTATTTCAATGAAACTTTTTATAGCAATATTTCTGTAAAAATGTTAGTTTTAGTAAATACTTCGTTTGAGATTTATCTTTCTTTTACGACTTATTTGCGACAAAATTTACGACACTGTTTTGGCTTCATTTTAACCAATTTTGAGGGAATGTTGAGTTTCATTTTCCTGTCAAGTTAGAATTACTGAGGTTATTTTTATTTAGTAAATATGGCGAACAGTTTTGTATTATTTTTACAACGGATTTACGACGAACTTAAAGCAGTAAATCTAACTTGGCTTTGTGTATTTTGGTTGCATTTTAAGCAATTTAAAGGGGTTACTGAGTTCAATTTGACTTTAACTTAGCATAACCGAGGTTATTTTTTAGAAAGTATGGTATAGTTTTTTTTTTATTCTTTTACGACAGATTTACGAAAGTTTTACGACGAAATTACAAAAGTTATTTAAAATTGGCAAGGCTTGCTTAACTATCAAATTAATATAACCACAAAAAAGAACGTTTATTCCAGATAAATTTACGACTGTAAATTCTTTAAATATTGGAACGGTGGGAAACCAACCGTAGCGTCGCGTCACCCTTATGACCCAAAAAAACACAAAAAGCTGAATTTATAAAAGCATGGGAACTGTCGGTTGAATAGACTATTGTAATAATTATATGATACTGTAGCTCAACTTCGATATAATATCTATCAGTTCTATTAACCATAAGATGAATATTGTAATTATTGGCACTACTTACAACTTCCTTGCACAATACTGAAAGTGAACTCTAAGAACTAAAGTTCAAAATTCAGTTGAGTGCTATGGTAAAATTGGATTGGTTGCCAGTTGCCACTTGTGTGTGTTATTTTACATTAAGCAGAAGGTTAGAACATATTTGCATACATTAGTTTACTTTGAGAAAAAATGGTGTAAAAGCAAATAAAGGGTCTATTCTAAAAAAAAATCTGTTTAGAAGAAAAATTATGTAGAACAATTTTAAAAAATAGGGATACGCACAAAAGAATTGCTCTTTCAAACAATTATTTTTAGCTTACAGGTAGTCAAATTGTTTGCTTCTATGTTTTTGATACGAGGCAAAAAGATAGAAAAAAGGGTAAAATGAGGTAAACCAAATAAAGTAGTGGCAAGAAAACACGTTTTTAACCAAAAAAGTTACCTTATATGAGGAATGTTTAATAGGTTAAAAAAGCGAAAGAAAAATAAAAATAATATATGAATTACAAAATTCTGAAGTCACATTATTCAAGATTAAGCCACTAATAGGGTAAAGTAGGGTAAGCAGTTGCTGAAATTCAATACAAAATACTTAATAAGGTGTTTTCCAATTAATGCTTTAAATTTGGTTTCCATGTTATTTAGGCAGCTGAAATGTTTGTATCTGTGAAAAAACTGAGCTATTGCAAAAAGTTATTGATGCAAGAAATAGAAACTGTTTGGCTCGCTTAAGAACAATTTAAAATTGGTATTTGCAACCCGTAGTGTTAACGAAACCTTAGGTTTCCAAACAACATTTCACGGTATTTTAAACAAAGGCTTAGGTCCTAAGACTTTAACAATTCAGTTAACGTAAGCACTGAAGGCGGTCGATTACCAAGTAAGCTACTTACTTACTTAAGGTTGCGCTAATGTCCGACGGACCTGCACCTCAGCCAAATAATGTTCCTTAGGATTGGATTCGAAGACCTTCTGGGCTTGAGCGTTGATGTCTTTTGGCTCTACATGAACCAGATATCTAAATAGCTGGACTTTTATTCTTTTAATCATGTCAGTGTCGCTATGAAGCCCTTAGAATTCGTCATTGTATCTTCTCTGACAATCTCCATCCATGCAGACGGGACCAACATTTTACGAAAGAATTTTTATCTCGAAGCAAGCTCAGACGCCCTCATCTTTCTTTGACAGGGTCCAAGCTTCAGCGCTACATATGGGAACTGTCATGAGAACGTTTTACAGATGATGAATTTAGATGCTCTCAAGACTTGACTTTACTACCTAGGTAGACAAAGTCCCAAACTACCTCAAAGTTATAGCTTTGGAAGATTGTGCCTCTAGCGTTGACGGTTCAGATTTGCACAATTCTTTATAGAACGATGTTTAAGAAGTCGCATGAACGTGCCTCGCCTTATCTAAAAACTTTTTTGACATCAAATACATCGGTGAGATGTTTTCCGACCTTGATAGAGCAGCGCACGGTCTACATCGTCATTCTGCACAAACGCATAAGTTTGACAGGAATGCCAAAACTATACATTGCTCTGTAGAGCTCTTCCCTTTAGATGGTGTAATTTCGGCTTTGAAATCGATAAAGAGATGGTGGATATCGATTTGAAGTTCCTGGTTTTTTTTCCAAGATCTGTCATAATGTGACTTTCCTGGTCGGAAGCCACACTGGTAAGAACCTATCAGGTTATTGAAAAACGGCTTCAGGCGTTCACATCTTAGGAGGCTGACGCATCAGTAGTTGGTGCAATTTAGAGGGTCTCCTTTCTTGAATAATGGGGCAACTATGCTGAGGTTCCACTCATCGAGCAAGCTCTCTTCGGATCATATTTTGCTGATGAGTTGGTGCATGCTCTCTAAAAAGTCATCGCCTGCTGCTTTGAAGAAAGTAGTGATTGAAGAATAATTTCAATTTTCATAAATAACCATTATCAATGATGGCCGACTTTTACTTCGGAGGCTACGGTTTTAAGCTGAATTGTCGCATTTGAAGCTCGGAAAATCCTATAATGATTGTTGAAAGCCTCTCTTTCCTTAATATGTCACAATATCTTTCGATTTTTCAATAGTACCTAGGACTAGTGGGCAATGTGATTCAACCTCACGTATTCGAAAATGACGATGGTTCAATCTTAACGTTGAATGGATTGTGCTTATGAGCTATGGTGAGATGGCGCAGGTGCACCACAAAAATCGAAAAAATTAAGATTTAAGAAGAAAAGTTTTTTTCAAATTTTTATGTTAAAACAGAAACTCTTTTTGAAAAATCCAGTTCATAAAATTGTATTCTAAGAAAGAAAATTTAAAAAGTCATTTTGACGAAAATAGTTGAACTATGTCTAACAGCTCCGCTTCCGCAGAACTTTTGATTTATTTACTTTTTAAGAAAAATGTCTACTTTCAATTGCAACACCCTCTGAATATGTCTTAAACTCAATCCCCTGCAGCACAATTCACTCTCTGACTCCAACAATCAATTACACTAAAATTAATGAGAAACCCCAGACCTCTTGACAGGAAATTGAGTTTTCATCTTCATTCTTGGGGTTATATGAACGTTCGTTGGAGTCGCGTCGCATCATACATACATCAAAAAAAACATAACATATGATATTGGAAGAAGGAGGCAAGTTAGCAATCACCATTATCGGTGTAATATAACTCTTGCAAGGAGACATAACTTGTGCGGGGTTCATTAATCCTTCACTTGTTGTTATTTGCGCCACCTCTTAGCCTTAACCAAAGAAGCATCGTCACCCGTCACTCAGTCAGTCAAACCCATACGACTCCCATACAGCAAGCCAGACCTAGGCTAAGCCAAAAACCAAACCAAAGCAAACTATCATCAGGCTAAAGGCATCAAGTCGAAAGTCGAATCCTATACTTGTACTTAAACAGGAAGAGGAGAGGTCGGCATGTTGTGTTTTATGTGTCTTCTTTTAGTTTGTCGGTTTTTGTTTGCTTTTTAATTTTTGAGTACACCATTAGACTTTTGCAAAAACCACACAAAAAGAATAAAACTAGTTCCTCTCGGGCTTCGCGCGGCGCGTCTTCGGCAGCAGCGACAAGGGAAGTTCTGAAGGCATGTATAGCTATTTGTAGACAAGATGGCATATGGAATAGAATTTCAGGACAGAAGGCTCTTTCTTTTTTTTTTTTGAAGAACCAGATAGAGGACTAGGAGTAGATACGTATACTCTTCTACTCATTTCATTGCTGACGTTCAAGACACGCCTCTTAGATATGTTAGATACTTTATGGCTAATTGCTGCAAGCGAAACACTTGGGAATTTTTGCAATGCATCTTGGTTTGTCGTATGAGTAGATGCGATAAAATATAACGAAGTTTTGTATTTTGCCGGAAAAAAAATAAAAACTAAATAAATACAAAAATAAAAGAAGAGAAATTCTTTACAAATATTTGAGTTCATTTTAAGCGTGTAAAAGAATATATCTAAAAAAAAAGCAGAAATTAAAGGCTTCTTTTTAAAGAACTGTCAAAAATTTTGATTTATTGGGTGAATGTTTCAAAACTTAAACTAAAAAAAAGAGCGCACTTCAAATGATGGTATGATTTTTCTACTAGTTCTTGAGATATTGCCGACGACAAAGGTAATCCCGAACGTACAAATCATGGATTTCGACTTTAAGGGTCTCGAAACTTCGAGATATTTCAAAATTTGAGTAATCAACAAATTAAAACAATGACTTTCAATTTGAAGTTGAAAATTAAGAAATTTGTTTTAAATAATGTATTGAAGCTTATCGTTGCAGCAATTGGACTTAAGAAGGTCATTCACATTCGTAGCCATCCTCTCCTCAAAAAGCAGGGTTATCAAGTGTATTTAAAGTCGAAATTTCGACAAAAAATAATGCACTTACATTGGTTTTTAAGTGCATTATGGGAACATGAGCGGAATAGATTGTTTTTTTTTGTTTAGTCTTATTTCAATACAAAGCAGGAGTTCTATTGAAAACTTCAAGGTAGAAGTTCTACAAAAGTTAATAGCCTAGTACTGCATTTATCTATCAACCACCCACACCCCAGACATAACTTAACTACCATAAGTTCATGTCTAGGTTGTGTTTTTTGTTCATAGTGCCATAAATTTTGTCGCCATTATACCTTAGAATAGACAAACTTAAAAGTCGCCATTCTTGTGGCTTGTTTTTCTTTTCTTTTTTTGTTCGTATGCTCGGTCTTCACTTTGAAAATAAACAAAGGAAAAAACATGAATCCAGAGCACACATAAAACCTATAGATATGCAGCAATATGCACTATACCCGCTTATGCAGTGAGGTTTTTTCTTACTTTGTAGACAAAAGTCTGCATTTTTTGACATTATAACAACAAAACATAAAAATTTAAGAAAAAAAAGTTCGAGCGTTGCGGTTTCCTTTTACATAATCGTCGCGTCGTTGTCGTCGTCGTAGTCGTCTTTATTATCGTCAGTTGCCGGACTTGAATTCATTTTAAAGTCGAGTAGTCTAAACGCAAAATAGGATTTATTGTTATATAGGGGATAGACGACAGAGCTATGCACTACATTTTTGTTGACAAATCAATAATAAGTAAGAGACTTGTAAAGGGAAAATAGGTATAAAAGTAGTTTTAAGCTTACCTGATCACATATGATATCCCATTTTTTAACATCGTCGTAATTTTTCAATAGTTTCGCTTTATCCGGTGGTAAGTCCATTGAGGCCTGTAAAAGAAAAAGAAACAAAATATGAATAAGTTTTTCCTTTGACATAGAAAAAAGGTTAAAGGTTGGGCTTGAGCTGTTAAGGCAGTTTTGTAAAAGGATAAGCTATTTGTGTAAAAAAAAACAGAAAAAGTTTCTTATATCTTTCTTTTTAAAAGAAATGTTACGCTATTGTAAAGACATTGTTTTTTTTTTTTAAAGTTAATATTAATATACATTTTTGAGAATAAGATATTATTATAATTTTTCAGTAAAACTTCTTTGCAAAGCTTTAAGACAATTACATAATTTTCTGTGAATAAATTAAATCAAGTGCTGGATACAATATTCTAAGTTACGTGTTTTGAAACTATACAGAATTTAATTTAATTATGACTAAACAGTGTTGTAAAGAATTTTGATCATACAGAATTCTGAAAGAACAATATTTCGAACCGCTCCCATTTTTGATTGTTTCTAAGTGGTTTTGTGAAAATACAGTTACAGTCGATTCCCTCTAAGTCAAACTCCTTTTAAGTGGAATTTCTATCACACTCGAACTTTTTCGCTGTATTTTTGCATTCCTCACACATCACATCACATCAGATGCGTTTCATTTAAGAAATCGAGAAGGGAGTTGAAAAAAAGATGAATTGCTGACGATTTTGGCGTTCCCAAAAGAACTCCTTCTTTGATATGAGCTGATAGAGAAAAATTAAGAACTCGGCAAGATTGTCTAAATATTAGTGATTACTTTGACCGGAACAAAGTTTGCGAGTATGAAAGTTTTGACAAAGCTGCTTTCAAATGGTTCGAAAGTATGCGTGGCAATAGTTTACATGTAAGCAATCCAATCTTAAAAAAGAAAGAGCTGGAATTTGCAGATAACTTATGATTTCCTAATTTCAAGGCAAGTGATGGTTGGCTTAGCAGATTTAAAACCAGGCATAGTATTCTTAACAAAGTTTTGTTTGGAGAAAATGCTATTGTTGATAATAATAAAGCCAATGAATGGAAATGAAAGATTTCTGAAGTTGTCAGAGGAATGGATGAAATTTTTTATGTCGATGAAACGGATTTTTTTTATAAATGTTTGTCGACGCGTACATCGGCTTTTAAAGGGGGATAAATGTTTTGGAAGAAAGTTAAATAAAGAAAGAGTAACTTGCCTTGTGGAGTTCAACATGATATGCTGAGAAAAGCTTAAGCTCTTATTAATCGGAGATAGCAAACATAGTTGTTTTAATAAAATAACATTTTTGTCAGTTGATTGATAACTTGTTCGCTTTTAAGTTGGATGCAAATTTTGGACGATCAAAGCGCAAGTTATTATTCGTCATTGATAACTGACCTGCTCACTCAAAATGAGTCAAGGATAAGTTAAAGTTTATAAAACTTGAGTATTTCCCCCCTCCCTTTAAAATGACTTGAAATCGATGGACATTACAAAATTTTAAAGTTAATTATACACGCCGTATACTAACCAAGATCTAAAGTGTTTGGGACGATGAAGATGATATTCCGCTAAACCAACTGATATGTGAAACTAACGCAGGCGACACTAGCGAAATCGAGAGGAAAAACGGCTAACTCAAACTGATTACAATATTGCGAATGCAAATTGAAGGGATTATGTTGAAGTCAAGTATTGTAGTTACAGAAATACTGTATAGCGAAACAATTTTGGAATAAATAGTTCATGCTAATGATGGTAACGATGACGATAGTGAAGCTGATGAAGAAGGCAAAATAATAAACATCAATATGCCAGAAAAGAATGAAATCAAAAATGCAATTAAAACACTGAAGACAGAGATTGAAGGCGGTATTATCACTCGAGAGTAGCTTTAAGAAATAAGCGAATGTGACTTTTTTGCATTACTGTTTGTGATTCACCAAGTTGACGTTCGCCTTAAACTTAAAAATTTGGCGAATTGAAATGTCGTTTTATTACAATTATGTAATAAAACGGCATAATCGGTCGAACTGTAATTCTTGGAGACTTTGAAAATTCACAGTTTTTTTTTTTAATTCGAAGTAGTTGTCTAGATTTTGTGTTGCGACATAAAAAAAAAAGAATGAGTGAAAATCGACAAAGGTAAGAACAAATTAAATACCAACAAAAAAAAAACAACAACGCCCAGTTCTCAAAGTTGATGGAGCTAATGGAGGCAAACCCCGACATTGCCAAAGGTGTCTGTACGTTTGAATCATCCAAAAAAAAAACCAAGCCCAATATTGGGCTTTGTTTGCCCTTGAGCTAAACGCATTGGGACCTCCTATACGAGAGGGTAAAGAGGTGCATAAGGTACGTGACAAAGAATATTACAAAATGGTTCTAGAAAATAAAATTGTATAGGTTTGGCTGGACCTTTTCGGCAGTTGTCTTTGTCCCCTTTGGAACATGCAGTTGACAATTTGCTAAGTTTACAGTTTGGCTGTAAATCCAATGGGTAATACAACTGCAACAGTGGAACAACCCGACTCAAATGATGCAGACATTTAAGTTGAAGATGCTTCCATGGCAATGACATCAGCCCAGTCAACAAAATCAACGAATGTCGTATAAGCAGGGGAAAGTTTGTGGATGAACGAGTCAAACTCCTCCAAAAACAATAGGAGACTCAAGAAAAACTGGGCAGATTCTTGCTTCAAGCAAATTAAGAACTTCGCTTAAAACTACTGAAACTGTAGGTTGGTAGAAACCTAGCTTAAAGTCATTTTATACACTTATTGATAACTTCCACATGCGAGAAATCGTAGTGTGCACGCAAGTTTTAAAATTGGTGTAATTGAAATCCGTTTGAAATCCTGAACTTATCGGACTTAAAACATATTTAAATGCGTGTTTGCTAAACCGAAAGTATAACACAAATCTATGAAAGACAATCTAGTTAAATTTTATCAAAGTAATTTTTAATTTTATTACAAATTATCTGGTACTTCCAGTGGATTGAAAGCATCTCTTAAACTTTTCTTAATCTGCAAATCATGGTTTTTTCTTCTTTATTTGTAACTTCTTCATTTTCATCCTCGAAAAACAATTCAACGCTGCTAATCATCTATATTTTTGTATACTTTTTGGTCACAAAAAACAATATTCTTCAATCTGACTATAAATATTTATAACAATGAATGACATTTTACATTCAGTTGTTATGTTGGCAGTTTTGTTTTCAAAGACGAACTACGGACTTCACCATTGGTAGTACCACCAAACTGTTAATTCGCCAAAACATTCGACTTTAGGCGAATTTTCGACTTGCGAGTTATAATACTCCCCTGAATTATTGTTAAAAATAATTAAAAAAATAATTTTTTAAACGTGTGAATATTCTAGCCATTGATTTATTTTTTTATTTAATTAATTTATTTATTGAATGTTAACATTCTAATATTAAAAAAAAAAAAATAATAATCTCTCTTACTCAATTTTTTTTGACATCATGAATATTCGACTTAGAGGAAGTCAACTGTATTTTCAATTCTAAAATGTGTCTATTAAATTCTCGAAAATTTGTGCGGGAATTTAACAGTATTTACGAAGAAATTAAGTATTAACAAATATTTTAACATTATACTAAGTAAAATAATTTCGTTTTTGAGAATATATTATCAACAAAATATAAGAATTCAAAATTATGTTTCCTCTTAGATTTTACATTTCTGTGATTTTCTACCAAAAAAAAGAATAGCAGCAGGACAAATAAAAATTATTTAGCAATGAGTTCCAAAAATTAAGATTTTAAAAAAGTATTGATCTATAATCAGCCTTTCAAGTTTTATTGAGCTTAGGAGGAAGCTTTAAGATTCATGTGGTATCACAATGGGCCATTAAACTGGCCTAAGTGTGTCCGTTTCCATCTTTCCAGCCACTTTAACCAAACCTAATCTATTGATCTATTAGTCATCGTATTTTCGTGTTGAAATAACTCATGGGTTTTTTTCTAAACAGAAAGATAAAAACAAGTGTCACTGGGACGTATACGTACTTTTTTATTGTATGTTATTTTATTTATTATTATTTTATTTTTCATAAGGGCAGAAAATTGAGTAAGATTAATTTATTAAATATCTGCATCCTAACTTGCATTGACCAAACCAACAAAAGAAAACATGCTTTAGTATAAGTGTAATTCTTAATGATTAGTTTGCAAATCAATTATTGGTATTTAGGTATTTTTTCAATTTAAGTTGCTTATAAACAACGTATTATAAATTGAATCCCTTTTAAACTTAAACGATAAAATATATAGAAAATAATGTACTGACATAAAATTGAAATTTGATCTCTCCGAGAAACAAAAATATAATTTGCCAAACAGCAAACTGCGAATTGTGACTTTAAAATTGTAATTTAAGCGTTTGAATAAGGTGCTGAACAGTGTAATATTTGATTTTTAGCAATGGCACAGTTTTTACCTGTCAAATGTCATAAGACGACAGCTTCAAAAGTGACAGCTACTCAAAATAAAACCTCTTATTGGTTTTTACATAACTTTTGACAAAAAACATAAATTCCTGAAGAGTAACCAAAATTTCTACTTGTAGGTATCAACATTTGTTTGTTTTTGAAGTTCATACAAATGGTCATTTAAGCAAAACATGTAACTATAGATAACAAAGTTGTTGTATATTTATTGTGGTCATTTCCTTTTCTCTTGATCTACCATATTATCCATCAATTTTTCATTATTTGCTATTTTAACAATGATTAAATGATAAAACACACTCATTTGATGTTAATTGAATGAAATACGATACAAGAAGAGTTCATCTGATAAACTATCTTTATATGTATCTTTAATGTATAGTATATGCATGAAGTCTATAGAAATGAAAGGAAAATCAAACAAACTTTAAAAAAACAAGAAGAAGAAATTGAAAAAAAAACTCAAGATAGAAGAAAAAGATTGACACCAATATGAACAGCAGATGTTCTATGGGTATAAATGATGCCTACCACAGCAAACTACAGTGTCCGTTCATAGATACTCCTTCAAACGTTCCCTTCGTACAATACGTATCACTTGATTGATATTAGATTGCTGACATTTTTAAGATTTTTAATGAAGATTGTTATATTTATTATAAAATAATCATACAGTTACGTTTTTTCTATCCCACAAACAAAACAATACTTTTATAACGAATTAAGATATTCTAAATACGAATCTCGTCTCTAAATGTTTCTATCACATCAGGTTTTTAAAATATACGCCCTTAAAAATGATTAAAACAACCAAGTTTTGAAATTAAATGTTTGGACTTAATTTTGAATACAGGTTTCTTATCTAAAAATTATTTTTAACAATTTGTTGACGTTTTAACAATACCCGTTTCAAACATTATTTTTAAATATATTTCAAAAACTTCATATAGAAGAACTGTTTCAAACCAATTTGTCTTTTTCGGTTAAAAACCGTTTTACATATGGCTTAGCGTTTCTTTCAGATTTTTGTAAGGCATGTGAACTCTAGCATGATTTTTTGAAATATCATAGAAAATAAAATAAATGTTTCAACTGAATATTGCAGAAAAGAATTATTTGGAGAACAATTACGGATTTTATTGAAAAAATCTACTTTACACACTCAGATTGTATCAAAAATACATATACACTGCCGGTCATAAGGTTAGATGCAAGCATTTTCGAAAAGTAAAATTGACATTTCTCCCGTTACATGTTGGATTAGAAAAAAACAAGAATGGTAAATGAGGGGCTATTTTGTTGACAACAAAATATAAAATTTGGGTTTGGAGAGATTTAGCTTACGACACTCTTATGACAAATTGTTAATTGAGACAAGAATATCCGAAAATAAATAGGGTCATAATCGGGTCGGCGTTGTTTTGTGAAGTGCATACATTTTTTTCAGAAAAACGGTAAGATTTATAAACAAATTGTTTCTGATTAAGTGTTAACAGAAATGGGCATCAAAAAATGTTTAACAGTATAGCAAAAGGGCAAGAATAGATGTTTATTGCTTTAAGGGTCTTTAATGCTTTGCTTTGTTTGGGCTAAAAACACAAACAAGAAGTATCCTTAAAATAGCATCAAATTCAGCTTTATAGGCAGCTTAAACTAAGGAGAAAGCTAATGTTAAGGCTAGCTTATCCACTGTTAAATACACAATTCGCCATGCTAAACAATTAAAGTACCTGAAGCTTGAGAAAAAACTTCGGACAATCATATGCGGTCATTCCAAGGAAGAAGCAACGCTTGTGTTTCGAGAAAGACCACATGAGCGGGGATGTGCAAAATGGAATGACCGCATATGATTTTCCGAAGGATATTTTTTCCGACGAGAAAATTAACTTAGATGGGCCAGATGGTTATAGTACCTAGTGATTTTTAAACCGTCACCATAGGAGGCGTTATCGTGTGGGGGTCAATTTTATTGTATGGCGCTATAGACTTGGTAGTCCAAGACACCAAATGACTAGGAAAACATACAAAGCCTTCCTGGAATCAGTATTCCCCAATATTAGCGAGCTTTTTGAACCAATTCCATGAATTGTTCAGCAGGAAAACGCTCCCATACACACAGCCCGAGAGGTAAAATCCCTTATTTCAAACCAAAACTTCCACTTGCTGTCTTGGCCACCATATTCCTTGGAACTTTACACATTTCAAAATGCGTGGGGCGGGAAGCAATACGGTGCCAAGGAATCGCTAATTCATGGTATTAAATTGGCCTGGAGTGAGATTTCTTTGGTCTAATTGGAATTTTTTTTATAAATCCTTAAAAAGGTAGAATTTTTGAAGTTATTTTCAAGGCTGGTGGTAGCACAAATTATTAAAAACCTAATGAAAACTAAAAAAACATACAAATACTTGCATTTTATTTCCATTTATTTCATGTGCTTCTAATCTTAATATCTTATGACTGGCAGTGTACGTGTTTTTTTTTCGAATTTAAAAAGTAATTTCTCAAAAACCCAACGTAATGTATTAATTTTGAAGTCGGATTTAAATCAAAGATTTCAAAACCATTTAAAAGTATGCAATTTTATTGCCAGGAAGAAAAACTTGTCGAAAAGTGTTATTTTTAGTCCGAAGGCTTATAAATTTTTATGAATTAATTCTCAATTTTTTTTCACAAGAAACAAAACTTCTGGCATTTTCTGGATAAGTTATTCTTTTGTGGTTTTAAGTTGGTAGCGCTTTCATTTGACAGCTGTCAAACTCAGCTGTCATTTGACATAACAATTGCTTTTTACAATAACATGGCACGCTTAAAATTCGAACCACTCTTTATAATTATCAAAGTCTATTACAAAAGTGGGAATTAAACGTAACGTTAAGATCATAACTTCGGACAAAATGTGTGTCCAATGAAATGCGGCACAAAGTTCCAGTTATGATTAAGTTGCGTGAGAAGTTTCCCAGAGGTTTGTTAGAGCTTTGAAAAAGACAGTGTTAACGTCCGAAATTTTCGAAAAAAAAAATACTTAACAATTAAATCAGGAGTCTCTTACCAATTTGGTAGTTGTAAACTGCTTTTCACACCTTACCAAATTTTACAATAAAATAAAATGTTCAGCAAAAATGTAGGTGGAAAATAACATAGAAATTAAAGCGTTCAGCGTTTCTTCTTATAGACTCAATTTAGTTTTACTTAAGTTTTTTTAAGATAAACATTTCTAAATTTAACCTAAAATACTCGTATGTTTCATGCTATGTTTAGAGTGGAGTATTTTAAGGCCAAGTGATCTAAAAATTCCCAGGAAAGACAAGCGAGCTTCATACAAGCGGGTTTAACTTTTAAGAATTGGATTAAATTGAAATTAAATAATTATATGAATGAAGCCTTGGTTTAAAATTACTGCCAAATCATAAAATGTGTTTTGTTTACATAATAATAAAAAAACACACAAATAGAATAAAATCAAAAAATAAAATTAAGTTCAGCAAAAGAAACTAATAAAATTGACAATTTTCAAGAATTGGTAAGAAAACATCTGGAAATTGAGATTTTATAAAAAAGTTCATTTAACAATCGCAGCTTTGGCATAAAATAAAAACTTCACGAAGGGGGTTTGTTCGTAGACAAGTAGATTAACATGTGGTTTTGAAGCGAGCTTGAAGCTTTCATGTGTACAAAAATAATAGTTTTATTTTAATCAAATCAAATATAAAATTGCACATGGAGTTGGTAGCATATGCTTATATGGTGCTGAACTATGCAGTTATTCATTGTTTAATACGAATCAAACTATCTCATTTGAAATTCATAAGAAACATCGAAACACCATTTGCATTTTAGAAAGTGCTGTCAAACTCAATCATTTTTAAACCTTTTTGCGCGGTGGAAACACCAAAACGATTTATTTAATCTAAACTCAGATAAACCTTTGGTGGAACATATCAAAACTTAATTATCTTTTCTATTGCTTTATCTTGCATAATAAGCAAAACTAATCCATTTTCATTAACAAATCTTAATAATATCAAAAGTAACAAATTAATTTTTGTTCGCCAATGGAAAACACATGATTTCAAACACAACTAGTCAACGAACACAGCCATCGAGATACAAATGCAATATCAATCGTACCAACATTTAACAACTAAATCACATAAGATCCATTCAAGAACCGTATATATGTCAAAAACTCATCCGTAGTAAGATTCTACTTTAACTTTTATCGGTAGTATTCATACTACGGATATTGTTTTTGTTCTTCATCTAAAATCTTACTACGAAATGGACACCAATCGAATGACTCAGAGTGTATATTTTTATATACTTAACTCTGATAGATTGCTGATAAGGACGAAGGCAAACAAAACAAAGCCCATCGATACACCATACGCACCCGATATATGAATCATCTCATCACCATCAACATTAAGTCTCTGCCTTTTTGATACGCTCTTAGACTCAAACCCGCTTGAATCGTGATAAATTAGTTAAAACAGAGTTTAAAACATTTGTAACTTGAGTGAGGCTTCAGAGAAAAATGATAATTTTGTTTTCTTTTTGTTCATCTTGTTGCTTCTCATATTGCATTTGATAGTTTTTTTGTTGTTGTTGTTAAAGTTGATAGCTTGATCGCCATATCGCCACCACTGCAGTCTAAACAAATCATAATAATTATTAAAATGTTTGTTTGTTTGTTTTGTTTGTTTGCATGTTTCGTTATATAAAATTAATGTCTGTTAATCTGCTTTTGTTTCATTGACTTTGTGGAAAAAAATAATGGCGTCGATAATGTTTTATTTTATGCTTATTTCCCTCAAGATATGAGTTGAGCTTCAAGAAATAACATACGACATATAGAGCCACAGAGAGAGAAGTCTCTTTTCTTTCCATAACAACAAACAAGCGAAAGTTAGCAAATTTGATTAAAAAACCAGGGCGTGAAAACTGACAAAATAAAAGAAGGAAATGCGTTTTTTCACGCATGGCATCGCGTTTGATGTTCTAATATTATTTTTTATTTATTTTTTTTTTTAACAGCGAGTATGAAATGAATGATGGAAGTAGGTGTGGAAAAATGTGAAGTTTTACTTAGACTTTTTGATGGTCATTGTTTTGAATAAAAAAAAACATTGTTCATTCGCGCGAAGAGAAAACATTTGGGTTTTTTCCAAGGACAGCAAAATACCATCATCGGGTGTGACCAATCCCCCCAGAAAACTGTTCGTTGTATTTTGTCTAATTTATTTTAAGTGTTGCGCGAAATAAAATAATAATGGAGATTTATGGAACTCATAATTAGTTGCAAAGTGTGCTTCTGGGAATATACATAAGTACATGGATGACCTCGTCATTTTTTTGACTTATTGCCTCGATCTGCATGTTTTGAGCTTGTTAAGATGGTGTCTTCTTATAAAATGCGAGTATGACAAGTAGAGTTATGAATAAGGTCAAAAAGCCAATGAAATCCTTTGAACCGCAAACATTAGGAAATTAAAAAAAAAAAACATTTTAATTTTAAAAATTACACCTAAATTAGTTTGTCGAACAAAAACTATAAGAGAGCTTGCAAGACCCAAGTCTGTTTAATGCATTACGTTTTACTTTTTAATGAAATGGAATTGTTAGGTTAGGAGTTTCATTCAAACTTATCCGTTTGTGCAGAATGACGATGGAGAATGCACGCTGCTCTATCAAGGTCGGAAATGATCTTACCGATGTATTTGATGTCAAAAAATGTTTTAGACAAGGCGATGCACTGTCATGCGACTTCTTCAACATCATTCTGGAAAGAATTGTGCAAAACTCAACCGTCAACAATAGAGGCACAATCTTCCAAAGGTCCATCCAATTACTCGGATACGCAGATGATATTGACATAATTGGAAGATCAAAGCGTGATGTCAGTGGAGCGTTTTTGAGCATTGCGACGGAAGCGAAGAAGATGGGTTTAGTGGTCAATGAGGGCAAGACCAAGTATATGCTGTCATCAAAAAAGGACACTGAACGACGACGTCTTGGACAAAACGTCACCGTGGACACCTATAACTTTGAGGTAGTTAAGGACTTTGTCTACCTAGGCACCGCTATAAACACAGACAACGACACCAGCGCTGAAATCAAACGAAGAATAACTCTTGCAAATCGCTGCTTCTTTGGACTTAGAAGGCAATTGAGAAGTAAAGTCCTCTCTCGAGCATGTAAAATCACCATCTATAAGACACTCATCATCCCGGTTCTCATTTATAGCGCTGAGGCATGGACCCTGTCAAAGAAAGATGAGAGCGTCTTAGGATGCTTCGAGAGAAAAATTCTTCGGGCGATTTTTGGTCCCGTACGTATAGATGGAGAATGGAGGAGAAGATATAACGACGAGCTGTACGGGCTGTACAGCGACACTGACCTAGTTAGCAGAATCAAAGTCCAACGGCTTAGATGGCTAGGTCATGTAGAGCGGATGGACATCAACGCTCCAGCCCGGAAGGTCTTCGAATCCAATCCCGAGGGACGGCGCAGTAGAGGAAGACCGCGACTCAGGTGGCGCACCCAGGTGGGAGAGGACCTCAACCAACTTGGCGTGCGAAACTGGAGACAGCTAGCTAGGGACCGAGCTGGCTGGAGACGCTTGTTGGTTGAGGCCCAGGTCCGCCCCGGACTGTAGCGCCACCTTAAGTAAGTAAGTAAGTAAGTTTCATTCGTAGCAACATAAAATTTTAGTTATATAGGTACACATTTTTTAAAAACTGCGTTATTATTATTAAAAACCAAAATAAACTAAATTTGTACATTTTATGTTTACAAGTTCGCCCTTGTAATTACCGTCTTCTTTTAATGATATGCTCAAAAAAAAAAATAGCTATTTCTGAAAGAAAAATTTTTGATGGTGCTTGCATTATGTTATTTGGGCATTGTTTTCGATTCGAATATGCTGAAATCATATACAGCTATAGCCAAAATTATAGGAACAAAGCTAAAAAGTGGTTATTGGCACACAATTTAACTATTTTAGTTTTAAAGTAACACGTTAAACAAAAAATTGGGCACATTTGATTTAAGCTTCAAGAAACAATACAAAAAAGGTCAACATTTTGTTTAAACTTAAATATCGAACCAAAACCGTTAGAGACTTGTATTAAATTTTATATAATACTGTAACGTGATACCAAACAAGGATATTTTTTGAAAAAATGCAATTAATGGTTTTTTAAACAAACTAAAATAACTGAAAAAAAATGTGTCAACTCGAAAATGTTAAGAATACATGATGATTTTATCTCTAAAACAATTTTAAAAATAAAATTTTTAACATCTGGTAAAATTTTGAGAAAAATCGAATTGACAGTTTTATTATAAAAAATAAAAACCTAAAAAAAGACACTACTCAAAGTTGGTAAAAATTGAATTTCGACTCAAATATCATCGACAAAATTTGCGATTATTGGCTTTCAACTATTTATTTCTTCTCAGAAATATTGTTTTCAACATTCTGAAAATTTTTGAGAAAAATCGAATTGACAGTTTTACTACAAAAAATAAAAAAACAAAAAAATTAACAAAAGTTGGTAAAAATTAATTTTCGACTCAAATATATTTTCAAAACTTTGAGATATTGGCTTTAAACTACTTTTATCTATTGAAAAATATTGTTGTCAATATTCAGTAAAATTTTGAGAAAAATCGAATTGACAGTTTTTTTACAACAAATAAAAATCTAAACAAAAAAATTAATAAAAGTTGTAGAAGTTGATTTTCTACACAAATATCTTTTCAAAACTTTAAGATATTGGCTTTCATTCAGTAAAATTTGGGGAAAATTTTTTTTTTTTATATAAAAAATAAAAAGCAATACTAAAACTTGGTAAAAATTTACTATCGACTCAAAAAACTTTTAAAAATTAAAAATATTGTCTTCAGACTCTTTTTATTTCACAGAAAATATTATTTTCGATATTCAGTAGTGTTTTTTTTATAAAAATCCAACAGTCCGTTTTTTCATAAAACAAATAAAATTTACAAAAAATAGTACGCAAATTTGGTGAAAATTGATGTTCGGTTGTTGGTATCTGTCAAATTAATTTAATTCATCCAATTGGTAATAATTTTAGAAATTCTACTTAAATTGGTAAACAAAATTTTTCGACTAAAAATCTATGTAACATAACTAGATTTTCAAACTAAACTATTTATTTATATGAATAATATTGTTGGTAATTTTAAAATTTGTAAGAATAATTCTAGAAAAAACTTTTTTAACAAAAACGAAAACCTACAAACTTTAAAGCAAGACAAATCGACAGACGGGATGGGAAGTTATCAGTGTGGGTCGCATCCCAGCCTGAACCTGGTTTTTGGGTCCAAATTTTGATGAAGTTTACCTTTAAATGGATAAAAACAGCAATTACTAGCAAACCTTAATATTTTTGGATTATGACTTATTTAACGGACTGTTTAATCATTTCAAGTTGAACATCACTTCATAAGTAGATTGTAATCGGTCCGATTTATTGAATTGAGAATGTTCACATTTCTCGACGTTTCAAGGTAAATAGAACCAAAATTAAAGGTTTTTTAGAGAAATGTGTATTTTAATACAGTGTTAAAATAAATAATAGAAACAACTGTCTTCATCATTTTCGATTCACCTTTTTGTTAGCAATTAAGTCTTTTTTCGTTAATCTTTCTATATTTTAATCGTTGCTAATAATGCTTTCAAATGGCAAAATTTGTTTGTGACCACAATTTTTTGTTTTTACTTAACGGTAAATAGTTCGAGGCCAATAATGATTTCGTCTGGAAATAATAATAGAAACAATCTACTTTAACTGTTATTCTAACGCAAGGATCCATTTTTTTGTAAGCAAATAGGCGTTTTGAGATTGTTTATAAGTTTATCAGATGTTTTATATTCGATACTACATAAAATTTCCAAAAGTCATCTATAATTTTAATAAATATGGGTCGTGAATTACATTATACTCTTTTTTGAACGCGAAGTGATGAAAAGCCTAAAACAAGCTAAAAAAAACGGTGATTGAAATTGCAAAAATATTAAACGGTTCGAAGAAAAAAGTATTTGAAACTCTTCATTTAGGCTCAAAAGAAGAAACAAGATGAAAAAAAACATAAAATTCTTCGAAACCATTTCTTTCTTTACAAATGAACTAAAAGGATCAGTGACAGCTTCTTCTAGCTAAGAGAAGTCCACGAAATGATTTGAGGGTATTTTTAACGTAGGTTTAATATTTTGGATCAAAGATAAGATGAACATAAAGGTTGTTTCAATAATTTTATTCACCACTTTACGTTCGTACATTCTTTGGGATAACTATTCATTCACACATTACACACAGTGGTGATCTCGCAAGAGGCAGTACCAGTGAAAAATCCTTAAGATGGCATAGGCAGGGACACCAGCCTACTACAAAACTATTTTGGGTGTAGCCTCACCTCAGTTGCAGGATATTTCTGGACCGCTCCCGACTATTTTATGGGGTTGACAAGGTTTATGAACGTGGAAAGCAGTAAAAAAGAAAAGACGAGCTTATTGAATATATAAACGGTGATTTTTTAAGAGCTTGAGAACTTTTTTAAAAAAAATAACGCATACAATTTGCAAAATCTCATCGATTCTTTATTTGAAACGTTAGATTGGTCCATGACATTTACTTTTTGAAGATAATTTCATTTAAATGTTGACAGCGGCTGGGTGGTGGTCCATTCGGAAAGTCCAATTTTGGGTAACTTTTTCGAGCATTTCGGCCGGAATAGCCCGAATTTCTTCGGAAATGTTGTCTTCCAAAGCTGGAGTAGTTGCTGGTTTATTTGTGTAGACTTTAGACTTGACGTAGCCTCACAAAAAATAGTCTAAAGGCGTCAAATCGCATGATCTTGGTGGCCAACTTACCGGTCCATTCCTTGAGATGAATTGTTCTCCGAAGTTTTCCCTCAAAATGGCCATAGAATCGCGAGCTGTGTGGCATGTAGCGCCATCTTGTTGAAACCACATGTCAACCAAGTTCAGTTCTTCCATTTTTGGCAACAAAAAGTTTGTTAGCATTGAACGATAGCGATCGCCATTCACCGTAACGTTGCGTCCAACAGCATCTTTGAAAAAATAGGTCCAATGATTCCACCAGCGTACAAACCACACCAAACAGTGCATTTTTCGGGATG
This sequence comes from Eupeodes corollae, assembly GCF_945859685.1. Classification (NCBI taxonomy): domain Eukaryota; kingdom Metazoa; phylum Arthropoda; class Insecta; order Diptera; family Syrphidae; genus Eupeodes; species Eupeodes corollae. Next base: position 263,637,791 of record NC_079147.1, on the reverse strand, counting down.
CATGGGCAGCTCTTGAACGGCTTCTGGTTTCACTCCAAATGCGGCAATTTTGCTTATTTACGTAGCCATTCAACCTGAAATGAGCCTCATCGCTGAACAAAATTTGTCGATAAAAAAGCGGATTTTCTGCCAACTTTTCTAGGGCCCATTCACTGAAAATTCGACGTTGTGGCAGATCATTCGGCTTCAGTTCTTGCACGAGCTGTATTTTATACGGTTTTACACCAAGATCTTTGCGTAAAATCTTCCATGTGGTCGAATAACACAAACCCAATTGCTGCGAACGGCGACGAATCGACATTTCACGGTCTTCAGCAACACTCTCAGAAACAGACGCAATATTCTCTTCTGTACGACGTTGTGGCACTGTACGCATTCGTGTGGTTGGATTAATGTCCAATAAATTAAACTGAGTGCGAAACTTGGTCACAATCGCATTAATTGTTTGCTCACTTGGTCGATTATGTAGACCATAAATTGGACGTAAAGCGCGAAACACATTTCGAACCGAACACTGATTTTGGTAATAAAATTCAATGATTTGCAAGCGTTGCTCGTTAGTAAGTCTATTCATGATGAAATGTCAAAGCATACTGAGCATCTTTCTCTTTGACACCATGTCTGAAATCCCGCGTGATATGTCAAATACTAATGCATGAAAATCCTAACCTCAAAAAAATCACCCTTTATAAAAAACCCTTAATTGTTTTTTTTTCTTTGCAAAAATTTATTTACTTGGTACGATATATAATATCGTAACGAGGTTCTTGAGCTATGTACGACGAGAAGAGCTTTCCGAACGTACGGACGTTCATCTTTCCAAAAATCTTTTATTCAGACTCTAGGGACCTTAAAACGTGGAGAAGTGTCATCATTTTCAATTCAACGAATCGGACCGATTTCAATAACTTCCTTTGGGAAGTTAAAAATCAGTGGAAACTGGGGTACCCGTGGGTGTGGTACCTTAACAATATTTTGTTTCAAAGTTCCAAATTGATTATATATCTCAAACTGTAGTTGCTCCCAGTTTTTAGGTTTTGGTCAAAAATGAATCTTCAGTATGCAAACATTTGCGGTTTTTGCCATTTTCCAGCTATACAAACCAAAAAATTGACATTTTTTTGATTTAATATACGTTTGTCTTCAAAAATGTAAATTGATCATGAAATATTATGAAGACAGTATTGAAATTAAAATCGGTTCCTGAGAAAATGTTTCCTTCTTTAGCAAAACAAAAATATAATAAAAAAATACAATTTAGAGACAATTCAATAAAATAATTTGGTTCGTTTTTGAGAAATTCTAAATTTTCGATTTTTGACTAAAAGTAGAAAAAAACACCTGACGCGGATCTGCTTTAAACCTTAATTTCAAATCTACCAATTGGTTTGGACTGTAGGGGCAAAGACCGAGCGGTAACAGACAATACAAAATGTGTATTGTATATTAATAAGAAAAAAAATATTTTAAAGTTGAACCATTTAAAGAAACTCTATAATTCTATAAAAGTGTCAGGTGTTTATAATAGCTAACGCATGTTGCCAAAAAATAAAACTACGCTGAAGGTCATATTGGTTTAGCCAAAAAATACATATTTATGAAAAACATGTTTTTGTTTTTTCATCATAACAAAAAAATAAACGCTCATAAAAACTTAACGCCGCCACCAACACGGCTGCGCCTGGGATTCTCCAAACCTTATTCAAACCAAAACATTAGCTCCGTGATTTTGATTATATAAATCGATTTTTCCTAAAAGAGACAACCAAAAACCACATTATTATTATAATTATTATTATGCAGGTAACTTTATTTGCTTTTAATCACAGTTTTATACATTTATATCTAAAGATATTTATGGTATGTAGATATTTTGTGAATTTATACCTGTGCAATCCATTGAAATGGAAATGGATAGAGGTAATTCAAATTTTATGCATATTGCAGCAAAATTTTGAATAACGTTCGAAAGGAACGGAGGACGCAATAGCATAACAAAAACAACAACTGCAGCTTTATTGAAGTTGCATGCATGGGAAAGTTTCAATTTTATTTTTGTTGAATTGGCAATAACTGACCAACGACGACGACGAAGTGAAGACCGCGATCGATGAAACTACCGACACGACGACAATGAGGGACGTTGGCGACACTGCCGGGTATATTGGTGGGGCGCGGCGCTGTGGCAAAGAGAGATGGTAACAGACAGACATAAATATATCGACTAATGTGGGTCAATAAACTTGAGACATCAACATCGTCGTTGATTTTTTTTTACCTTTATTCATTTTTATTGCGACACTAAAACGAACGTGAGAAGAGAACTTATTTAGGTAAGGTACCTTTAATTCGTATTTATTGCAAAAGTGTTGGTATATCTTTTTTAAAGGATTTGAATCAATGTTATTTTTAATGTTCTACTCGCACTAGAAAATAACGGGTGTATTTTTAGACGTGTGAATTTTAATCTGGTAATACTTTTTTGGAGTTGACCTTTTTGACAGATGACACTTGATTTATTTTCAGTTTATTATTATAAAAAATAGACAAAGCTACTCCTGAGCAACATTTTCATATCGTGTAACTTTTTTGCCGAAAATAATGGTTCAACATTTATAAAGGGCCTGCCATCTAACGTTTTTTTCAACTAGTGCTTATTTCGTGAATAGTAACACTTGGCTTATGTCTGATTTAACAGATATTTAGTTTCATCCTTACGCTGAGCGAATATGGTTTAGAGTAGATGCTGATCACGTTTTCAGATAAAGCTCATTTTGATTGTGGCGGGAATGTAAGCAAAATTGTCGCATTTGGAGCACGGAAAACTCGCACGTATACATTATGAAAAGCCGATACACCTAAAACGAGTCTCTGTTTGGAGCGGATTTTGGTCCAGAAGCATAATGGGCCATTTTTCTTCGAAAATAAGCAAGGAGTTATTGGGCCATGTTGAACGAATTTTTGCTCACAAAAATCTAAAAGGCAACATTTAGTTTCAACAGGACGGCGCGCGCGGCGCTACGTGCCACACAGCCGAAACTACACTCAATGTTTTAAAAGCATTTTCAAAAAAAAGTAATTTGGCGGACCCTTTATATAACAATCAATTTATTGAAGGAATATTTTTGTCAGCGCATTTTCTCGATCCCTAAGATTGTGTGACTTAACACCGATGGACCAGTTTTTGTGGGATTTATACAGTCACTTGTCTACGCAGATAACGGGAAAAGACAGTTCGTTTGACAAAGTCCAGTTTGCCAATCTCTTCAGGTTTTTTTTTGACGCAGAAAGCTCCATGTTCGATAAGGTCAAGTGGACAGCTCAAGTAAAGCTGAACGTCATCAGCATACAAGTGAGAGCTGCAATTAATTTACATAAGCAGAAAACAAGAAAGGACCCAGTATGGAACCTTGTGGTACACCAGTGGAATTCGGCAACAAATTTGACAGGGTGTCACCAACTTGAACTGCTTGCTTCCTAACAGTTAGATAAGAAACAATTAATTTAGTTGCACTAGATGAAAAATTAAAATTTTGCATGAGCTTTAACGGAATCGAAAGCCTTCGAAAAACTAACAAAACTGGAAACGTAACTTCGTCTTTATCTAATGCTTTTCTAATGTCATCATCAGTAACTTTAAAAAGTCCGGTAACACAGCTGTGTTTCTTCCAAAATCCAGATTGATTGGGGCTGAGCAGTAAGTTAGTATTTAGATAGAAATACGTTAATTTGCTTTTGAAGGATCCTTTCAAAAATTTCGAGGTCGAAAATTTAACATCTTTATTTAATCTAACAGACTCTCAAGAGGTTATTAATAATCTTTATATGTTCATATTTAAGCACAGTGAGTGTTAAAAAATAATGAAGGATTCAAGAGGAGATATCGGTGCACATTGGTCTAAAGGTCTGAATATCAAAATGAGAGGGAAAAACTGATTTGGTCAAATCATTCCACATTCTAAATGTGCGGCTTAAAAAGAATCTCTATACTTGAAAGTATGTCTGAAATTCAGCTCAAGGGTAAAGTGATGATCATTCCTGGAAGTGCGAGTATTACGTCTAAAATAAATAGAGGTGGAGGGTGTAAATGCAACTGGTTAATTCGACAGAACAATGTTTGTAAAAATATAGGACAAACAACGAAAGGCATAAAACATTACGGCGGTGTTCGGTTATATTTTTATTGCCTATCATTTTCAAAGCCTTTTTTGGATTCCCAAGAGATTTGAACTTGTTTTTGGGGCACCTGCCCAGATATGCGCATTATATTTAAGCTTTGGCCGAATAAAGGCTTGGTAAATTACATCCACATCAGAACCGTCGAAAAAATCCTAAGCACCAAGCAGCATTTTTGGCAATATCGAATATGTGATCATTCCAAAAGAGGTAATCTGTGATACATCGAGAACTGAAAGTTGGTAAGTTGGTTGGGGGTTACCCTTTAACGACAGTAGACAGTATTGAGCTTTTGAAGCATTTAATTCTACATGGCTGATAATTCCCAAAAATGATGTCGAGAATGGTATTTAATGAGTTGAGGGTATAAGATCGTTGATGAATATGATAATTATCACTTTTCGACAAGGTTCTGTTTCTGGCAATTGAATCCTCTTTTCCAATAAGTTTTGATCACGTCAGGTTTTGGTGATATTAATTTGAGAAATAAGAAAATAAAAACAACAAAACACTAAAGACATCAAGTTTTTTTCAATAAATTTCGTCATAGTTTTCTTAGTCTATAGTTCCGATCTTCAATACACAGTTGAAAAATGCACATCAAATTTTCGAAAAACCTTCATAAGTTGTTGGATGCCTCCTGTCTCACATAAATCATTAAGAAACGTTGAACCATTTAGGTCAAACGGTTTGACCCTAATTTTTGTTTTTGAAACGAAACTGTCCTTTAAACAAGGTTACATCAAGTTTTTGAAATATGTTGTACAAACTTGTCAAATAATGTTCAAAACAGGTAGTATTCAAATCCGACAGGATATTTAAAATCGAACTTCTGATTTAAAATCGGCAATAGAAATTTACTTCAAAAAGTATTATCCAAAACCACTAAAGCTTTAAATTCAAGATTTCTCAAAGCTTCACATAGAGGCATATAAAGACTCTAACTAACTATTCTAAAAACTATTTAGGTAAGAAGAAAGCCTTAGGGATAATAGTGCTTATATTTCCGCAGGATTTATACGAAATATATGGTGAAGTTCATACAACCACAAAGAAACTTGATAGATTTTGGTGGCCTGGACAGTGGACACGCCCGGAAAGTCCTTTAGTGTACAATTAATGTGAGGAAACAGTGGGGTAGACAATGTCTCTGCTGAAAAGTTGGCGAATCTAATGACTTGAAGAATTTAAGTGCAACAACCAACAATTGGTGAAAAGAAGAAGAATGATGTACAAGGCTAGGATCAGACCCAGTCACGGCACGAGGACAAATTAAATACATAACAGGGTTCGTCAAATATCGTTCGCGATTTGAAAAATATCAATACTTCTCTGAAATGTTCAGTTCTATTTTGGAACAAATGATTTCTTTTTTCTCATTCTGGAGAGTTCGGGAAAATTTCGAAATTCTTCTCTAACGAAAAGATCGAAAAAAAAATATTCTTGGGATGTGTTTAGTGGAGTTTCGTTGATTTTTACGCTATTGTTGCAATAATTAATTTCAATTGTTGGAAAAATATGTTTCCCGTAAAAACCTATTAGGGAGCTAATATGAAGTCTGCTTTGAGATAACAAGTCTTTAGAGCGCTTTAGGTCCAGTGAAGGCCATATGAGTTTTGTGGCTGCGAATGTTGGTAAATTGTGCCCGTTAGCGTTTGTTATCGCAAAAACTGTTTCTTTCAGCAGAAGCTTACATGAACTATTGGTAAACCTATCTTCTCCCTTTCAAGTGAAGGTTCCATTTTTAGCGAGTTCATCGGCTCTACAATTTCCTGTGATGTCTCTGTGGCCCGGCACCCAACATAGGAGAATGTTAAATTGCTGCGCCATCTCCATAAAAGAAGATCGACAATCTAGGGCCGTTTGAGATTCGGTTGAGACACCGTCAAGAGATTTAATAGCAGCCTGACTGTCAGAGAAGAAGATATCAGAAGTTGATATCACGTTTTCTCTTAGCCTGGAGAGAACCTCTTTTATCGCAAAAATTTCAAGAAGCAGAAGTTAATAAGCAATAGAATGGTGTAGAAGTAAACAACGAAGGATCAATTGATAACAGCGCCAGTTAATGATAGTGGTAGTGAAGTGATAGTGATGGTGATAGTGATAGTGATAGTGATAGTGATAGTGATAGTGATAGTGATAGTGATAGTGATAGTGATAGTGATAGTGATAGTGATAGTGATAGTGATAGTGATAGTGATAGTGATAGTGATAGTGATAGTGATAGTGATAGTGATAGTGATAGTGATAGTGATAGTGATAGTGATAGTGATAGTGATAGTGATAGTGATAGTGATAGTGATATTGATAGTGATAGTGATAGTGATAGTGATAGTGATAGTGATAGTGATAGTGATAGTGATAGTGATAGTGATAGTGATAGTGATAGTGATAGTGATAGTGATAGTGATAGTGATAGTGATAGTGATAGTGATAGTGATAGTGATAGTGATAGTGATAGTGATAGTGATAGTGATAGTGATAGTGATAGTGATAGTGATAGTGATAGTGATAGTGATAGTGATAGTGATAGTGATAGTGATAGTGATAGTGATAGTGATAGTGATAGTGATAGTGATAGTGATAGTGATAGTGATAGTCTACATCAAGAGAGCACCGGTAACTTGAACTGGTGTTAAAAAATTCATCTTGTATGGAAAAAGTTTCGCTGACCACCAATATTTTAGAACAGTGGAAAACTCAGTTCAGTTGAAGATGTCCCTTAAGGAATACTAACACCGAAAATTTTTGCAGTTCTTTCAAATCAAGTGTCTGTAGAATTGACTTTTAGTGTTCTTTCAGTCATTATTATGAAAATCATGAGAAAAATTTTTAAAAGAACAATAAGTAACGTGTTAATAGTTAAGCTGAACATCGACTTAATTGAAAACCTTAACTCGTAAAATATTATTTGAATACATTTTTAATGTGATTAAAAATCTCATTTTAAAATTGAAATAAATTTGTTTATTAACTTCAAATAGGAAGTTATTGTAATCGGTCCGATTTGACGAATTGAAAATGTTGGTAATTTTTTAAAATAATTCAATTGACAACTTTTTTAGCAAGACACAAAAACCTACAAACTTTTAAGTAAGACAAATCTACAGACGGGATGGGAAGTTATCAGTGTAGGTCACATCCCAGCTTTTTTAATCTACGATCTTTTGCATGAATGTTCAAAGATCTGAAAAAGGAAATTCGCGAACGAATTATAACATAAAATGAACGATTCAGTTTTTTCATCGCCAACGAATTAAATTTCATAGATCTCCGATGTCTGGTAAAGAAATTGAATACATTTTTCAGCTAGCAGTTATAAGGCTATTAAAAACATATCAGTCCATAAGAAGCTTTATTTGAAGTTGCCCCCAAAAAACCAACAATAAAACTGAAAACTTTTAACTTAAATGAGAGCTCATAAAAAGTCTAATAAAAAACTTGTATGGTACATTTTTGTCTGCAAAGTTCATAGAGCTAAACTTAAAACTATTTCCACAAAAAAGTTCTTATATGTTCTCATTATTTCTTTGATAAGTTGTGTTCCTTAAATGTTCTCATTGTGCACACCAAACAAAAAGAATCCCTTTCCAACAGCAATGCAATATGTCTTCTCAATGGCCCTTAAGCTTGTCGACAAGACTTCATTTTTCAGCATTTCATTTTTGGTGTTTGTAAATGTGAGTTTTTGAGTTGTGCCAAAAATGTCTTCTTCTGTTCTTTCGTTTAATGTTTAAGTGCACTTATTTACAAAAGAATTTTTCATTTCCGCAAATGGAGAGAATTTGAAAATGGAAAGTGTAGGAAAGCCTACACTTGTGTTTTTCTTTTTAATGCGGGTTTTCAATTTACTTAATACTGATGTGCGTTGCGTACATCGTTGTCGACTAGACGTCAACGTGGCGTGCCAGTTTGTATTCTGCGGCTTGGCAAGGCTGTTCCGTGCTGTGGTAGAATAGCAATCAACATTTTCTGAGATTTTAATCGATATTTAATGAAAGTCATTTAAAAGCGATTTTCCATTTATATATAAATACTGGGTTTGTGCAGTAAAAAAAAACATTCTCGCAATGACGTAAGTACACATCAGGCAACTCCAACTCGACACACTTGACACGTTTTGACGATATGACGGTTGATGCTGATGCGGCTTGGCTTTCTGAATCTGCATTTTTAATTCATCAAAGCAAACAGAGGTGTTTCCTCGAATGGATTTATTTATGTACATATTTTGTTATATATTATTCATCATCGCATCTGATGTAATCGGAAATCCAGACGTTAAGAAAAGCATAGAGACACAAGGACGGAAGGGGAATAGTATATAGATACGGCCTTAAGATTTGTAGGCTTCCAATCACCTGTCACTGAATATTTAACTTAGAAGAAACTTATATCATGTCACTTTATCAAACGATATTATAAGCTACTTAAGGGTTATTGTTTTTGAAACTTGCTAAAAGGGTTGATGATGAGTTTGGAAAGCTTTTTTGAAACTTTGTAAGTAACTTTTTTTAGGATAGCCTAAGTTCTCTAAAAAGTTTCATATTACGAGAAATATGGTGTCACTATAGTCGATTAAAAAGTCTTCACTGTCAATGGTCCAAAAATTAACTCAAGACGTCTCCGATGCATACAAAAGACGTCCATAAGGAAAACATCAACACTAATTTCCATATGAAAGTATACACATTTCCATAAACCTTTCCAGAATCCAGTTCTGGATGTTCTTAAGGTACGTTTCTTTTCAAGCTAATGATGACGATGACGCAAATGAGTTTATACGAGTATATACCAACAACGATAACAAGTTCGGGACTTTTTTATGAATAAAAATCGTGCTGCGGTTTTCATTTGTTTATGCAAATGCTACTTCATTCAGCGCCCTCTGGTTGTTGTTGTTTTCTTTTTATTTCAGTGAGTTTTTCCTGCTTCTTTAGGTGTATTATTTTCCACCAGTAATGTGTATAGCCCCCTATAGTCAAGTCAAGCCGTTATGGGTTCTATTCTTGTTTACCTTGCATTTTATCGAGGTGGAGTTAATTTATTAAATAAGTAGACTAGACATGGTCGATGGTCGTGAGCTTATATAAGTTTAAACCAAAAAAACAAGAGGAAAGAGGAAGATAAGTTCTGCAGAAAGGCACATTCATGATGTTGATTCTGTGGAAAAATGGTACTGTCTTGTATGCATTTATGTAGAAAAGTATACACCGCTTGTGCATTTGAAAAATACATATAAAGTTATGCTTATTTTATATAAGCTCTTAAAGAGAACAAAGACTTTATGGTTTGTTGAAGAAGGTACCTAGATATTTATATATTTTAAGTTTAGAATTATGCTCTGTGTTCATCGCCATCATCAACATCATGCCACGGGTATTACTTTACCAATAAATGCATTTATTTATCTTAACAATGCATGAAAGGTAACAAAAAATGCAACAAAAAAAGAAAAACAATAAATATCAACAATAGAAGAATGAATGCGGAACAAAATATTTAAAATGTTTTCTTTTCTAAACGAAGGAATTCCTACAAAAATCTTAAGCCTTTGAAAAAGGGAAGATAAAAATGTATGTCACAGCTTTTATCAGGAATGACATACTTTCGAAAAAGTGTGGGAATTTTGTTTATTTGTTTGGATTATTTCAATTCTTTCAATTTTAAACAAAGTGTCCTTAGATATTTCAAAAATTAAATTGAGGAGATTTGCTTCATAACAATACCCGTGTTTTTTTGGCATTCTATAAATAGGATAGTAGAACATTCCCAAGCAAACGCATCGGCAGTAGCTAGATTTTTGTATTTAAAAATTGGTACAACTGATTATTATTATTATATTTATAATAAAAAACACACAAATAGAAGAAAGCTTTGTGAATATCAAAAAATTAAAATTAACTTCAGCAAAAAAAATTACTAAAACTAATAAAATGGACAATTTTCAAGAATAAATGGTAAGAAAACATCTAGAAATTGAGATTCTATAAAAAGGTTTATTTAACAACTGCAGCTTTGACATAAAATATAAACTTTAAGAAGGGGGTTTGTTCGTAGACTACTACATTAACATGTGGTGTTGAAGCGAGCTTGTACCTAGCTTCAGTTCTTTATACATAAGCTTGATTTCCCGACTGGAATCGAGCCAAAACTTGTGAAGAAAAACCTGTGTGGAGGAGTTGGTTTTACAGATACTGCATTATGGTCTGTTTACTTCCATGTTTCTGTAGAAAAAAATATAGTTTTATTTTAATCAAAAAAAAAATTGCACATGGAGTTGGTAGCATGTTCTTATATGTTGCTGAACTATTCAGTTCTTCATTGTTTAACACGAATCAAACTATTTCACTTGCACTTCATAAGAAACATCGAAATACCATTTACATTTTAGAAAGTGCTGCCAAGCTTAATTATTTTTAAAACTTCTTGTGCGGTGGAAACACCAAAAAGATTTATTTAATCTAAACTGAGATAAACCTTTGGTGGAAACATATCAAAACTTAATTATCTTTTCTATTGTTTTCTCTTCCAAAATAATCCCAGTTAGTCCATTTTCATTAACAAAACTATATAATATCAACAATAACAAATTGATTTTTTTTCACCAATGGAAAACACATCATTCGAAATGCACATCTACTCAACGAACACTGCCATCGAGAAACGAATGTAATATTAATCGTACCAACATTTGAAAACTAAATCACATAAAATCCATTCGAGACTCGAGTCAAAAAACCATCCGTAGTAAGATTCTACTTTAACTTTTATGGGTAGTATTCCAACTTAACTATTGATAGTTGTTCCAACAAAACATGGGTACTAACATAACACTTCAATTGTACATAAATAGTTTTTAACTTGAAACGTGTAGCTAGTTTGTAATAGCTCATTCTAGCTTTTTAAGAACTCAACTCTTTGGAAACTTTATTAATAATTGAACTTCTGAGTGTTTTGTTAAGAATCCAAGCAAACTCCAAAATAAGTTAGACATTGCATTTTAAAATTTTGAAGCGGGTGTGAAGCGACGCAAATTACCCAATGATGGTATTATCACTTACCAATGAAAACGCTCTATGTTTAATACTGTCCAAGAGGCTTAGGTTAGTTACAGAAGCTCCTGCCCAGAGATGAGAGTTATACACAAGCATTGGACGTAATTAAGTCTTGTAGATAACAGCCAGATAAGAAGGGAGACAAATTTTTTGCAACGTTTTAGGCAACTCGAATATCTTGCCGCATTTCTGGCGACTTTACGTATTTGCTCGTCCCACAAGTTGTGGTTGATGACACACATACCGAGAATATCGAGATTTTCAGTCTCTTTGATGCAAGTGCCATCCTTGGATAATATCACAGTGGGTATCGCACGCTTTGACGATTTAAGACAACATTCGGTTTTCAAAGCATTAAATTCCACGCGGTTTTTTGTATTGAATGTATTGAGCTTATCATATTTTGTCGTTGCAGTTCCACATCCGAAGAAGAGGGGAATGAAAACGAATATGAAAAGCTAAGAGTACTATCGTCTGCGAAACAATGTATTGGATTGCAGACAGGAGATCATTAATAAAAATGAGAAAGAGTGTTGGAGATAAAACAGAGCCCTGGGGCACACCAGCATTTATTTTGTGGTTTTCAGAAAGGTAATTACTAATCCAATAAATGAGGGATTCATGAAAACCGAATGCACGCATTTTCGATAAGAGGGCCTGATGCCAAACCCTATCAAATGCTTTTGAAATATCAAGTGCAATAATCTTACTTTCTCAAAAAACTATGTAAAGATTTGTTCCACTGTTCGGTAAGATAAACCATAAGATCACCAGTGGAATTATTGCTACGAAACCCGTATTGTCGGCCATTAAGAAGCTTTCGATCTTCGATTTTTTTCTTGAGCTGATAATTAATCAGCGTTTCCATGACCTTGGAAAGAAGGGACGTAAGTGCAATCGGTCGGTAATTAGACGGTCAGGAAGATTCGCCTTTTTTGGGGAAAGGCTGGACAAATGCAGTAGGACAGATGAAAAAGCTTACGCAGTGGTTTTACCAGTTATGAAGAACACCTCTTCAGAACAATAGCGGGGATACCATCTATTTATCCATATGAAAACCTAAGAGTACTATCGTCAGCATAACAATGTACATATTGGATTTGAAGTTGCAGACAAGAGATCAAGAAATAAAAATGAAAAATAGTGTTGGAGATAGAACAGAGCATTTATTTTGTGGTTTTCAGACTTGAACCCATCCAATATTACGTAGGAACCGCGGATGAGGAAGAATTCCTCATGTTTTTTATAAGTTACAAGTTTTTACTGCCTTTGGGACATTGCATTATATTTTGACGTAATTTTGGTCTTGTGTAAATTTGGTACGTCAAATATGGTTGATGCAGGCCTTCCTGACTTGTTTGAACTTTTTTCGTCTTTCCCCAGTAGGGTTGGCTTAAAAGCAACGGAAACTTACTTTTTTGCATTAAAAACAAATAAATGGACAGTTTTGGCATTCAAAATTATATAATATGATATTCGAAAATTTGTTGGAAAAATATTAATGCACACTAGAAATGTATTGTAAGCAACATTTTGATCGAAGTTGGTATATTTGACGATAAGGGTTTTAGTGAATTTAATGTTTATTTATATCATTTATTTATTTTAAAAAATTAACCACTTTTAGTTAATATTTTTTTAACTTTTTATAGACTTTTCTAAATGAGAAAACTTTTTTCATGAAGTCATATTTTTCAACATTCATATTTTCGAATGGATTTAATAATTTCTTATAAAGGGTGATTTTTCAGCTATTATCTTTCTAGCAACACTGATTTTAACAGCTGATTCATGTTTCGTGTTTTGTTTCACTGTCAAAAATCTTCAATTTGGTCTATAATTTAACAATGAATCGTCTTACAAACGAACAACGCTTACAAATTAATTGAATTTTAGTATCAAAATGCGTGTTTTGTTAAGAAAGTTCATCCCAGCTTCTTCCATTTTATGGTCAGTTTAATCGACCCACTGAAGCGGCTATTCGGGCTATTGTGACTAAAATTTCACGCCAAATTTATGTTGTTGGACATTAAACTACCAACACGCTTACGTAGAGTACGAATTGAAGAAAATATCGCAGCTGTATCGGCGAGTGTTAATGATGACTACCAATAATCGATTCGTCGGGCACCATTCAAAGCAATTGGGCCTCTGTTACTCAAAAACCAGGACAATTTTGCTGATGCTTTCCAAAATACAGCTGGTGCAAGAGTTGAAGCCGAACGACTTACTGCAACGTAACATTTTTGGCGAATGGGCTCTTAGAAAGTTGGCCGAAGATCCACTCTTATACCGAAAAATTGAGTTCAGCGACGAAGCTCATTTTTTTGTCGATCTTGGAGTGAATATCAGCCAGAAACATTGCAAGAGCTACAAATGCGTCCAGAAAAAGTCAGAGTTTGGTGCGGTTTATGGGCTGGTGGCATCATTGGACCGTACTTCTTCAAAGATGTTGCGAAAGTTAATGGTGAGCGCTACCGTGAGATGATATCCTACTTTTTTTGCCCAAAATACAAGAGCTTGGCTTGAATGATATGTTGTTTCAAAAAGACGGTGCTATATGCCACACAGCATGCGCAGCAATGAACTTATTCAGGAGCGAGTTCGGCGAACACTTTATTTCAGGTTCGGGACCGGTCAATTGGTCGCATATAGACCGTGCGATTTAACGCCTTGAGACTATTTTTTGTGGGGAGTATGTTAAAGCTCATGTCTATACAGACAAGCCCACTTCAATTGATGCATTGGAAGACAACATTGAAGCATTTATTCGTAAGATATCGACCGAAATCTTGGAAAGAGTATGTCAAAATCAACTAAGCGGATGAACCATTTGAGGCGCAGTCAACAACATTTGCAAGAAATAATCTTCAAACATTAAATTTTATGAATAGAACTATCGATTCAAATAAAGATTTCATGCATTTTTTTGAATTGTATGTGTTTTTTTTTTTTGAAAAACTTTCCTATAGCTTTTAAAAAATCATCTTTTAGAAGACTATTTAAGAATTTACTGCAAAAAGTTATGGATACAATGTTAAGTGTTTTTAACAATATACGATATTTTTTAGATTTTTAATGGTTTCAAAACGCTGAAACTTAAACAATTTGTTCTTCAAAATCACTTGGTTTAAAAAGCTTAATAGAATTCAACTTTTAAAAGTTACTCGTATAAGTTGAAAATTGAATTCTTCAACCGAAATTTGTTAAGCTCACATGAGATGTTTTGAGGGATCTCGGTTATGTAAAAACAAATGTTTTAAAGAATTGGGTTTTTCTTGAGAGGTTTTTACTGGAGAAATGTAGTTCTGTAGTTCAAAATAACTTCTTTACAAACTTTAAAAAATTATGTTTTATTATGTGAACTCTAAATCTATTTCAAAAAATAATTAAAGTATTGTACTTAAAAAAGCTACAATGCATTTAAACTTAGACTAATTATTTACATTCGAGTGTTACGAATACATAAAATTGACTAGAACCTTTCTAAAGTAAACGCTTCAAGAAATTGTGAGAAAAAGTATTTTATCGACACAAAGGTATTTTACTTGTAATGGATCGACAAATATTTTGCATCTAATTCTATTCAATAAACATTTTTTAAGAAGAAGCTCAATACTTGAGACTTTAAAATCTACAACATCAAAAACATTCCGATCGTTTAGATTGTTAAACTGGTGCCAATTATTTTCGCAACGAATTTGAACACTATTACCATTTTTTCAAGTTACAAAAAAGACAGTACAAAAATAATTACATTCGTTTGCTGAAAGCATATAAAACACTTGATGATGGCTATTAAATAAATCATTTGTCAGTGCTTTTAGGCAAAACGAAAAATACAGTGCAGCCCTTATTGATTGGACTATAACAGTTGATTACAGTTTATAATCAAATTACAAATAAGGAGTTTCGAGCTTCTTGTGTTAATGTTCTTATTTTAATAATTATATTTATAAATATCGGTTAGGAAAGAATCAATTTGTTACTTTTTCCGATTCATTCAGCTAAAATCTAAGTCCAATAAATCTCGACTGTACTGTAATGTATTTAATTCTATTATTATGCTTATGTGTCGCACCTTTTTATTCTTGACTTGGCAAAAATAAAATAAAACAAAACGAAAAAAACAAATATTATGGCCTTCTTCTCCTTCATTTCCATGATTCTAATCGTTGATTTATGTTTTCTTACCCATCCCTGTGACTTATTCAAGCTCTGAAACAAAATCCCACCCGCAACTTAAGGATATACCTATACTTACACTTAATTATTCACGAAGTGTTTATATCAAATCGCAAAGAAAAAAATACAAAACCTAAAAAGACAAAAAGATGTATGTCTGTTGTATAAAGACAAACAACAAAACGTATATATATCCTGTATATGTATTTACTCGTATATGCGATTATAAAATATGGCTCAGGAGAGTGAACTGATGGAGAATTTGATTGTGACTTAAAGATTAATTTTTGCCAGGAAATTGGGAAGCTCTATAGCAGTAGTATATGATATCATATTCCCCCTTAGCCATCATAAACAGGAGTCAAAGTGCGGTATTTGGTTGTTCCAGGGTCAAGTTTTAACGTGACTTTAGGGACACCGACTCGACTGTGAAACCAAACCATGAGGGTTTCAATCGTTATAATTCCATTAGATGGGAATGAGTCAAATGTTAATGGTGAGGTTGACAACGATTGAGTATCGAATTAATGTCAAGATTTAAATTTTACCAACAAAAAGAATCCACAACAAATTAGGAGGAATATGGTTTCTGGAGTTGAAAAGGTGATTTATTGAAGTATCCACTTCTAAGCTTGGTAGAAAATAATGAATCATTTTCTGAGGAATGTGGGTCAGGATGTTAGATTTGCGTGCTGTGTTTAATAAGGCGAAACATTCTTTATTTTTTTTGCAGACTTTTTTCGAGGAAATTTATTTATATATGGAAAAAGCTACGTTTAAAGTTATTTCCGGGCATGAAATTTAAAGTGAGTTATGAAATGATATTTTTTAGGGAGGAATACAAATATTTTTTACCGGAAACGAAAGTAATATAGAATTGAAAAATATTTTTCATCAATTTGATGAGAAAAAAAATAGGGCAGCCTAGGAGTACATTTTTTAAAATGTCTCGATTTGACTTAGTCGTCTTGTCTTGTTTATTTTTATGATACCATTTTGGTCCTTTTCTCTTCTTGGCATCCTTTTGGTTTTTGCTTTCTCTCTTATTGGTCTTCTTAATGAATTATTCTTCTCTCGATTTGGTACCATCTTAGTCTCGCCTTTGTCTCGCATTGGTCTCATCTTGGTTTCGACTGGGTCTTGTCTTGGTCTCTTCTTGTTTTTGTCTTTAACTTTTTTTGTTTCTCAATAAGGCCATTTCAGTCCCATTATTTGTGTTATCTTGATCTCGGCTTAGTTTTGCTTTTGTTTCTTTTTGGCATCGTTTTTGTGCCATCTAAGTATCGCCTTGGCCTCGCATTAGTCTCGTCTTGGTTTCGCTTGGGTGTTGTCTTGGTCTCTTTTAGTTTTCGTCAAAAAATTTTTTTAGTTTCGAACACTTTTATGCAATTTTTGGTCTTATTTTTATCGCCTTGGCCTCGCATTAGTCTCGTCTTGGTTTCGCTTAGGTGTTTTTTTGGTCTCTTTTCGTTTTCGTCAAAAAATCTTTTTAGTTTCGAACACTTTTATGCAATTTTTGGTCTTATTTTAGTCTCGTCTTAGTTTCATCTTGGTCTCATTTTGGTCTCATTATTTTGTCAGCTTAATCTCTTTTTGGTCTGGTTTTTATGAAATCTAAGACACGCATTGGTCTCGCACAAGTCTCGTTTTGGTTGCGCATCAGTCTTATCTTGCTTTCGTCTTAAACTCTTTTTAGTTTCGAAATTTTATTTGACATTTTGGACTCTTTTTAATCTCGTATTGGTTTCATCTTGGTCTAAATTTGGTCTTATTATTGTGCCATTCTCTTTTTAATTTCAAAATGATCTCGTTTTGGTCTTTTCTGAGTCTCTTCTTGGTCACATTATAAGTCTAATTTTTGTCTCGTTTTGTATGCCATCTAAGAATCGCCTTGGCCTTGCATTAGTCCTGTCTTGGTTTTGCCTGGGGCTTTTCTTGGTCTTTTCTTGCTTTTGTCTTAAACTCTTTTTGCTTCGAACACTTTTTTTGACAATTTGGTTTCATTTTAGTCTCGTCTTAGTTTCATTTTTGTCTCATTTTGGTCTCATTATGTTGTCACCTTGTTCTCTTTTTGGTCTCGTTTTTATGAAATCTAAGAATCGCATTGGTCTCGCACAAGTCTTGTTGTGGTTGCGCTTGAGTCTTATCTTGGTCTCTTCTTATTATCGTTTTAAACTCTTTTTATTTCGAACATTTTTTTGAAATTTTGGACTCATTTCAGTCTCGTCTTGGTTTTATCTTCGTCTAAATTTCGTCTCATTATTGTGCAATTTCGATCTCGTCCTGGTCTTGCCTTGGTTTTGTTATCACTTTGGCCTCATTTCATTTTTTGGTCCCAAAATGTTCTCTTTTTGGTCTTATCTGAGTCTCTTTTTGGTCAAATTATAAGTCTTATTTTTGTCTCGTCTTGGTGCCTTCTAAGAATCGCCTTGGCCTTGCATTAGTCCCGTCTTGGTTTTGATTGGGTCTTGTCTTGGTCTCTTCTTGATTTCGTCTTAAACTCTTTTTAGTTTCAAACATTTTTGTTGCCCTTTGGTCTCATTTTAGTCTCATCTTAGTTTCAACTTGGTCTCATTGGTTTGTCAACTTGATCTCTTTTTGATCTGGGTTTTATGAAATCAAAGAATCACATTGGTCTCGCACAAGTCTCGTTTCTGTTGCGCCTGATTTTCTGACATTTTGGACTCTTTTTAGTCTCGTATTGGTTTCATCTTGGTCTAAATTTGGTCTCATTATTGTGCCGTTCTCTTTTTTGTCTCAAAATGATCTCGTTTTGGTCTTATCTGAGCCTCTTCTTGGTACAATTATAAGTCTAATTTTTGTCTCGTTTTTTATGCCATCTAAGAATCGCCTTGCCCTTGCATTAGTCCCGTCTTGGTTTTGCCTGGGGCTTTTCTTGGTATCTTCTTGCTTTTGTCTTAAACTCTTTTTGCTACGAACATTTTTTTTTGACAATTTGGTCTCATTTTAGTCTCGTCTTAGTTTCATCCTGGCTCAAGTTGGTCTCATTTCGGTCTCAACATTGTGTCTTCTTGATCTCGTCTTGGGCTTGTCTTGGTATCTTTTTGGCTTTATTTTGCTCATCTTTTTTGTGCGATCTAAGAATCGCCTTAGTCTCGCATTAGTATCGTCTTGGTTTCACCTGGGTCTCGCATAAGTCTCGTCTTGGTTTCACATGTGTCTGTTTTGTTTTCTTTTCTTGTTTTTTGCATTGATCACATTTGAGTTTCGTACATTTTGTTGCCATTTTGGTGTCATTTAGGTCTAGTCTTCGTTTCATCTTGTTATCAATTTGGTCGTATTTTGGTCTCATTATTGTGCCATTTTGATCGCGTTTTAATCTTGCTTTGGTCTAGGTCTCGTCTTGGTTTTTTCTTACTCTAGTATTAGCCTCGTGCTGGTCTCTTTCCATTCTTTTTTTTTTGTTTAATTTTATTTTTTTCTGGGTCTCTTGTTTGTCACATTATAAGTCTTATTTTCGTCTCGCTTTGGCGCCATTTTAGTCTCGCTTTGGTCTCGTATTGGTCTCGTCTTGGTTCGTTATTGGTCTTGACTTTGTCTCATCTGGTTTTTTTCTTGATCTCGTCTTTCTATTATGTTGGTGTCATTTCGGTTAAACTTTTTTTCTTAAATTAAGTTTGTTTTGGTCTCGTCTAGTTTCTTCTCAGTCTCGCCTTTGAGTCTTCATTTATTTTATTATCGTTATGGTCTCATCTTTTCATCATTTTGGTTTAGTTTGCCTTTGTTTTGGTAGATTTTTTGTCTTATTTTGGTCTCTTCTAAGTCCTGTTATGGACACGTTTTGACCTAATCTTGGTCTTATTTTGGTATCACCTTTGTATCATTTTTGTCTCGTTATGGTGTCTTCTTGACCTCGTCCTAGTCTTGCTTTGGTCTCGTCTTCCCCTCATTTGGGTCTCGTCTTGGTTTGTTTTTTGTCAAGTCTTGGTCTCATGAAGGTGTCATTTCAGTTTCAATTTGTTTTAGCTTAGGTTCGTTGTGGTCTTATCTGGTTACCTCTGGGTCTCATTTTATGCTTTTTATGGCATCATCTTAGTCTGATTTTTGTCTAGTATAGCTCTCGTTATAGTCTCGTTCAACTCTCGTCTTGGTCCAGTTTAAGTCTCATTTTGCTTTAATCTTAGTGCAATTATGGTCTTGTTTTGAACTTATTTTGGTTTCCTTTTGATGTCTTCTTAGTTTCGTTTTGGTCTCATATTTTTCTTATTAGTGTTCTTCTATTGTTTTACGATTTTGTGTTAAAATTTAAAAGGAAATATTATATGGATTTTAAAATATGGTCTGTTTTCCACTTGAAAAATCGTCATCGACTGTCTTATTTCATTAAACAATGGGTATGGTCTCAATGTGTTGCATAAATCGTGACAGACTAGACTCTAAATTAAGATCGAGATCGACATATAAAAAGAGACATTTTAGAAGCCTTGCTTCATGACAAGCTTATCTCATTTTTTCTTAAACTGACTAAAAAGGGTGAGATTTGATGAGATTCTTAAAAAAAAATACATGAAAAACAATAAAAAATTAAAATAAAACCATAACATTTTCAAATCTAAAATGGCTGATTCTATTGGTTTTTAGAAATTGTTATGATTAGCATTTAAGTGTTTACTTCAAGATCATCACACCCCATTCTTGACGATGATGTTCTGCCGATGCACTTCAAAAATTCGATTGACCATGAAGTCCATATGAAGAGGCGTCAATTAGGTCACACAATAAAAGAAAAAGAAGAACCATCCAACATAACACACATCTCAAGATGTAGCTCTATAAGTAGGTTGGTATACCCATGTCTATCCATGTAGTCATCAAAACTTCTTAAATCTATAGATACGATGCGATACCTTTTTCTTATTCCACTTCTCTATGATCTCAGGCTCTAGGTAGAAAAATATGAAGACACACATGCCACAAAAAAATAGGTGATTCTTGTTCTGTAGGTTTATTTTTGTAATCATCAATTCGATGTGGATGGAAGTGTTAGCGAGTTATTTGTTGTTGCTGCTGTCTTGCCTGCCATCATATATCTCTTCTGTGGCTCATCTATTAACCGCATTACTTCCAATTCCAAGAATTTATTGAATTCTGCATAAGGTATAGGAGCACCACGGACGGGATGGTTGGAAGCAACGGCCGGCGTCATCACATCGCATCGTCGAACCGAAATCAAACGCGTGTTGTTGGCACAATATGCAGCTGGCCAAAGGTAAACATCTGTGAAATGTGAAATGAATCGAACGAAATGTTATTTTCTCAAGTACCTTATATAGGAACTCAAAACCTATATAGCTATAACGGCTGTGCTAGCGGCCATGAACTGATGGTGTGGAGTTCTGGAACGGCTTATAGGTATACGTATGTACTTCAAATTGTATTTTCGATTTCAATAACAAAAATCCAAAAACGAAATGTAAAAGAAAACAAACGAATCCAACTGAAATGACCAAAGGGAGGTAATGTTATTTCCAATCGAGATTGTAATCAACAATCCACAAGCCACACACCGTGAAAAGAAGTCATTGTCATACCGACCGACGACGACCGGCGACAAATGAATTTAATTCAGATAATTTTTCATTCAACTATGAGTGCCCTTTCTGCATTAACATAGATACGAGTTTATATTCAGATTCACCCACACTTGGATTATGTTTTGAAGTTTAATTCAATTAAAATGAATCAGAAGCCATTCTAGTGGTTCTAGCTATAAACATTTTTATGTGGTTTTTTGTAAAATATTGCTCGTTTTTCATTTTATAAAAGAAAAACGTACAAAAGGAGTATGGATGTCAAAGATAGGGTACAATGGAATCAAATCACATACATTTTAAACATTATACAATAATGTCATCTCTTTCATTTTAAAATTGTGACATATTCACTTTTATCACCTGTCAAATGTCCATTGCTTAAGCAGCCATTTTGAATTTCTTACATATCAAATATCTGTCACATCAGCCATTTTAAATGTATGACATATTCAATTGTGTCACCTAATTGTGTCACCTGTCAAATCTCTGCCATTTCCGCTGCTATGTCAAATTGATGACATTGAATTAAATCACTTTAGAAATCGCTATCATTTTAGTAACCATTTTAAAATTCTGACATATTTAAACTTTTTTACCTTTTAAATCTAAGTTATTTTTCAGTAAAAATATTAAATTGACATTTTGAATTTTATCATCTGCCAAATCTCCATCACTTCATTAGCTGTGTTAAACTTCTGAAATATTCAATTTTTGACACCTTCCAAATCTAAGCCACTTCAGCTGCCATGTAAAAATAATGACATTAAATTGTATCACTTTTCAAATCTATATCACTTGCGGACATTTTAAAATTCGGTTAAATTTAATTTTTTAACGTCTTAAATCACTGTCACTTCAGAAGTCATTTAAAGTTTGTGAAATATTCAATTTAATCGCCTGTCCAATATCTTTTTACAATTTTTGACATATTTAATTCTTTTACTCACCAAATGTCCATCACTGAAACAGTTCTTTAACAATTCTGACACTAAATCTATGTCACTTCAGCAGCAATTTCAAATGTTTGACTAATTCAATTTAACCTCTGTCACTTTATAAGCCATATGTTAAATTTTTGAAATAGTCAATATTAATCAAATATCAAATCGCAGTCAACAGACATGTTAAGTTAATGACATTTTCAAGGTTCAACCTGTCATCGCTTAAGCAGGCATTTTATTCTGACATAATTAAACTTCTCATCTCTTGAATTTCCTCTGCAGCTATGTGTAATATTCAATTGAATCACTTGTCACATCTCTTTCACTTCGACACCCATTTAAAATTTCTAAAATATTCAATTTTTGTCACTTTCACAATTTCAATAACTTCAGCATTCACGTTATATTTAACTATAATACCTTACCAGCAGCCATTTTAAATTTCTGACATATTAAGTTCTTTGATATCAGCCATTTTAAATTTCTGACATACACAGTTTTTCAACTCACCAAATGACTGTCATTAAGCAGACATTTTAAAATTCTGATTTCAAATCTCTATCGATTTAGCAACCGTTTCAAAGTTGCACTTATTCAATTTTGACTTCTGTCACTCCATTAATATGATATTTAATTGTATCACCTGTCAAATGTCTATCACTTAAACAACCATTTTAAATTTCTGACATATTATCTCTGTCACTTCAGCAGCCATTTAAAATATTTCACATATTCAATTTTATCACCTCCAAAATTTCAGGAACTTTAGTAGCCATGTTAAATTAATAACATTCTAAATGTTATCACCTGTCACTTCAGCAGCAATTATAAAATTCTGACATATTCAAACTATTCTTTTTGAATTTAAGTCATCCCTCAGCAGCTATGTTAAATTAATGACATTTTTAATTTTATCACTTGTCAAATCTTTATTATTTTAGCAGCTATTTTAAAATTCTGACATATTTGAAATTTCACCTTTTAAATTTGTAACATATTCAATTCTATCACCTGCCAAATGTCTTTTGCTTAAGCCTCCATTTTAAATGTCTGACATATTCAATTCTATCATCAGTCAAATTTCTTCCACTTCAACAGCAATTTTAAAATTCTGACATAAAATATCAGTCACTTCAGCAGCCATTTTAAATGTATGACATATTTAATTTTGTCACCTGTCAAGTATCTGTCATTTCAGCAGCTATTTAAAATATATGATAGGTTCAATTTAGGCAACCTGCTATAAAATAGCATTGCTACCTTTTAGAAAGTAACTCAAATACAGTTGTTTTTGTTTAAATGTAATAATATCTTCTTGTTTTGACCATTTGCAAGAATTTGACAGTACTAACGATACGATAAAAAGTTTATTACGAACAACACAACTTTATATTTCTGAGAATCTTAAATCAATTAAATTGTATGTACAAATTCTTTGATTTTAGTTTCTAAGATGTGATATTTTAAATATGAATTTGACAGAATGTTGGACCCATGAAATGTCTATTGCTGTTATCGAACTGGGCGATTTAGAACAACGTCTTAATATTTAACCTTTGGACACCAAGTTCTGTATTTTGGCCAGACAATTTTAAAACTTCTTCTGATGGAATTAAATTAAGAGTTATAATTTTAACTGTCTTCTCGACAGAACTTAAGACTTTCTAAGTCTCTATGTGTCAAACTAACTCCACTTTACCTTACTCTTTTATTTATATCGCTTACAACAACCTGTCAATAATATAAAAAAGTGTGTGGGTTTTAATTTTTATACGTTCTCTTATAACGGTATCAGATTTCCTTCGAATTCCCCTTTCGATGGGAAATGCATATTCAACAGATAAATCATTTCATTAAGAACATATATAAGCATAAGTAGAAAAAATGCAGTTTAAATTATAAATAATATGTTAATAGTATCTATATAATGTAGTAGGAAGATATTATAAAGTTAAGTAGTTTAAAGTTTAAAATTCTTGTCGTATCGACAGACGGACATTAAATTAAATATTTTTAGATATTTTGCAATCATATAAGGAGTAAGTAAAGTAGGGTAGGGATGGAAATTAAAAGAATTTTTATTTTAAACAAATGTTTATAACGCTCTTTTACAGGGTGGTGCATACATTTGTTGGCTTTATTTTTAAGTTAAAACATTAATGGCTCTTACAAAATAGTAATGGCCCAGATAATAGGAACATGTGTTGCTTCTGAGTTTAACATTGTTTTTTTATTTTAGTTATGGTGACATAAGATTTAGATGATCAATATAATAGAAACACTTAAAGAAAAATCTTATACAACTTACTTTTAAGTTAATAAAATTATGAATTTTCCAAATAGAAATCATATTTCAATCAAGTACAACATAAACCAAGAACTCTTTTAGCTGCGTAAAAGAGATGATAAATGAATTCTTAACTTGTTGAAAGTTGAGATTTGATGTTTTAAGATTCTGAACAGTAATAATATTTATTTTCAATACATCAAACATATAGAAATTAGTACAATTTGATAACGATAAAATAAACTAAGTATTTAAAAACAAAGTATCAAATCTGAACTTTCAACTCCCCCACTAGATTTGTATACTTTTATACCAATGAGAGTACAACAGTTGTTATGTTTTGTAGCAGGGAGTCCTTTGGTTAGAACATCAGTAGGCATCTTTTCAGTTTTCATATATTCTACTTTTAATTTATTATCTTCTATAAGATCTCGAATGCGTGAACGGTGATTTTTTAAGTGCTTGATAACTTAAAAAAAAAACGCATAAATTTGCAAAATCTCATCGATTCTTTATTTGAAACGTTAGATTGGTCCATGACATTTACTTTTTGAAGATAATTTCATTTAAATGTTGACCGCGGCTGCGTCTTAGGTGGTCCATTCGGAAAGTCCAATTTTGAGTAACTTTTTCGAGCATTTCGGCCGGAATAGCCCAAATTTCTTCGGAAATGTTGTCTTCCAAAGCTAGAATAGTTGCTGGCTTATTTGTGTAGACTTTAGACTTGACGTAGCCCCACAAAAAATAGTCTAAAGGCGTCAAATCGCATGATCTTGGTGGCCAACTTACCGGTCCATTCCTTGAGATGAATTGTTCTCCGAAGTTTTCCCTCAAAATGGCCATAGAATCGCGAGCTGTGTGGCATGTGGCGCCATCTTGTTGAAACCACATGTCAACCAAGTTCAATTCTTCCATTTTTGGCAACAAAAAGTTTGTTAGCATTGAACGATAGCGATCGCCATTCACCGTAAAAAAGCATCTTTGAAAAAATACGGTCCAATGATTCCACCAGCGTACAAAACACACCAAACAGTGCATTTTTCGGGATGCATGGGTAGTTCTTGAAAGGCTTCTGGTTGCTCTTCACTCCAAATTTGGTAATTTTGCTTATTTACGTAGCCATTCAACCAGAAATGAGCCTCATCGCTGAACAAAATTTGTCGATAAAAAAGCGGATTTTCTGCCAACTTTTCTAGGGCCCATTCACTGAAAATTCGACGTTGTGGCAGATCGTTCGGCTTCAGTTCTTGCACGAGCTGTATTTTATACGGTTTTACACCAAGATCTTTGCGTAAAATCTTCCATGTGGTAACCCAATTGCTGCGAACGGCGACGAATCGACATTTCACGGTCTTCAGCAACACTCTCAGAAACAGACGCAATATTCTCTTCTGTACGCACTGTACGCATTCGTGTGGTTGGTTTAATGTCCAATAAAGTAAACTGAGTGCGAAACTTGGTCACAATCGCATTAATTGTTTGCTCACTTGGTCCATTATGTAGACCATAAATCGGACGTAAAGCGCGAAACATATTTCGAACCGAACACTGATTTTGGTAATAAAATTCAATGATTTGCAAGCGTTGCTCGTTAGTAAGTCTATTCATGATGAAATGTCAAAGCATACTGAGCATCTTTCTCTTTGACACCATGTCTGAAATCCCGCGTGATCTGTCAAATACTAATGCATGAAAATCCTAATCTCAAAAAAATCACCCTTTAGATATGTTTATTTCACTCTTGTTATCGCATTGCAATATAAGTTCTTGATTCCAATTAATTAGTTTTCGCAATAAAGATTGAAGCCAAAGTGCTTCTTGATGTGTTGAGGCTAAGGCCATATACTCAGCCTGTGTGGTGGAAAGAGCGACAGTAGGTTGTTTCTTTGCAATCCACGAAATAGGTTCTCCTTGGTATTTAAAGAGATAACCTGTAGTTGATTTTCTGTCACCTCAGTCACTAGCAATTTCTTATTCCAAACTCTGCTGGCTTTTTTGAGACCGTACAGTGATTTCTTGAGTTCACATACTTTATTTTGAACATTATCAAAACCTTCAGGGAGATTCATGTAAATTTCTTCGTGAAGTTCATTTTGCAGGAAAGCAGTTCATTTGATCGATATCCAAATCATATCGTACAGCCAAACTTAAAAGAAGGTACCCTTATGGACGTGTACCTTACGACGGAAGAAAATATTTTTTGATAATCGATCCCTTGACGTTGCGAATATCACTTTAAGACCAATCTAGCTTTATATTTTTCGACATTACCGCTTGCATCTTTTTTCGTCTTAAATGTCCATTTGGAATTAATGGCTTTCTTTCCTTTTGGTAAAGAAACTATTTCCCAAGTGCCATTTTTCAAAAGAGCTGTATATTAATCGTTCATTGCTTTTTTCCAATCAGACATATGTTCGCTCTTCATTGCCTCAGCAACTGTCTTTGGATCTTCATCATTGTTGCTGGTCACGTACAATAGATAACCGTATCTTTCAGGTGGATTTCTTATTCTGGTAGATTGTCTTTTTCCTCTCTCAGATATGATTCCTTCTGAAGATTCTTCAACAATGAAATCATCTTGGGCATCCAAAAAACTGTTTTCACTTGCCGTTTCGTCACTTATTTCGATTGGTATTTCATTGCTTGAATTCACTGATGGAATTTCGTCTTCATTTCCCACTGAGTCATATCCTGTAAAAATATCACAATAAGATTTATCGTTTGTCTCACCATCTTTTGGAAAAATTTGCTCATGGAAAACTGCGTCTCGACTTATTATGACTTATTTTTTCTTAACTTCATAAAAGGGATATGATTTTGAGTGCGTGCAGTATCCGATAAAAACTACTTCTTTTCCTTTGGCATCGAGTTTCTTTCGCTTTTTTTTTTTGAATGTGAATAACTGCTTGACAACCGAAAACTTTAAGATGCTGCAGATTCACTCTTCTTCCACTCCATATTTCTTCAGGCCTTTTTTCTTTTGTACCTTTGCAAGGTGTTCTTTTCGTTAAATAAACAGCCGTATTTGCAGCTTCAGCCCAAAAACGTTTGTGTAAACCAGACTCGATGAGAAGACAACGCGCTTTTTCGATTATGGTTCTATTCATTACTTGTTATAATTACTTCATAGTTAAGATTTTCCATCTTACTTGAAAAGCATGAACTATTTGAGCACATGTGAGCTGACGGTCCCGAGTCGAAATACCATTCTTCTTTGTCAAGAGCCGTTACGGAAAAATATCCTAAAATCGCATTCTTCTTTTCTTGATGGTTCCTATTCTTTTTTGGACATTAAAGCCTAGTACATACTTCCTCGTGAAGTGCACGTTCGCCAGTGGAGAAAGTGAACTTTTGACATTGCTCACTGGTACACACTTGTGAGTACACGTTGTGAACATGAACAAACCAAATGTCAAAGCTTCACCAACAGTTCCCGTACATTTTGCACGTGAATTGCCCGTGAACGAAAACTCTCCACTTTGTTCTCCACTCAGCCTCACGAGCAAGTTCACGGGTGAACCAAAAACTGAAATTTGTATGGGTTCACGAGATGGTTCACAAGTATGTACTAGGCTTAAGCTGCAATATGGGCAAATTCGTTGCAAGTGTTACATTTAGGACCCCTAAAGTTCTTATTCCCAAAGTTTTTCTTGTTCTTGCCAACAAAAGCAGTATCATGACTTGCATTCAAATTAGAGTCTTGAAGAAGTTCGGCTTTAATACTGTCTCCTGTAATAAGAATCCTAGAGCTTTGGATTCCCATTATCATTGGCTTGTATTCTTCGGGAAGACCAGCTAAAAGCATTGATCCTATCCATTCTTCATCTAGGTTAAGACCATCAGACCTGAGCTTGTACGATGTTTTGATTTTTGATGATTATTACTGTTCAGAATCTTAAAACATCATAACTAATTAAAGAAAAATTAATTTACATAAAGTGTTTGACACTAAGACCCAGATTTTCAGTGCGAGATAAACCTATTATCAGAGTTAGACTCGAGTTAACTCCTGAAACGTGTTTTCCAGTCATCTAGTCGTAAATTCCGAGTTAACTCTGGTTTAAGTATTAAGATCTTTTTGACAGATACTAAAATATTTCTTTTTGCTGAAAAATTAATATTCAGAAGGTGACGTGAAAATCTATTGACTTTTCAGTGATACCGAACTATAACCCCACTCATAAAGTTATAATTAGACCACCACCGAATAACTTGTTCGTGAGTTAACTCTGAATTTAGGATTAACTATCTCTGGGCTTAGCTCGGACTTAACTAAGAACAGAAAAACTTGAACTTAATGAAATTCTTTTTTTTTTATAAAATAAGTAAATAAAGTTAAGCAACAAACCGTTGAGAACTATAGGGCCTAGTGATTTACAGCTCCCAACTTTTTCTGTGTGCGAGGGATGCAGTCAGGAATGGAGGGGACCGACAGTTTTAACTCGACTCCGAACGTCTAATTTAAGAAGGCATTTTTTATGACAAGAATCACTCTTTTGTCAATTCCTCGCAAGAGGCATTATCCTTGAAAAAAAAACTTAAAATGGAACAGGCAGGGATTGATCCCAAGGCCGCTGGCATGACAGTCCTACGCACTGACACTGACACTGAAAAAGCATTCGAAATTTTCATTGACTATCTGAGTATACCCTAAATCTTATTTATTTAGGACCGAAAAATACAAAACATCACAAACATTTTGTTGTCCTATTCTGTAATTTGATACGATTGTATCGATTGTAAGTTGACACTGTTCATTGGCGCCTCCGCCGGCCGCCGTGACAAGTCAGATTACATGGTTGTGGAACAAATGTGACCATTTATCTTAAATATCGAATTCAACCCATTAAAACCCAAAAGGTATACATTATTGAGTTGACACTAATTGCACATCAAAGCACTTTGGAATAACTCAAAACGATTGGCTTCATTAATTGACAAAGTCTTTTAAGATAAAACATTAACTTCAAAAGTTTCAAATAGAAGATTTTCCCGAATCTTAAAAGTTAAGTTTTTATGTTTTTCACAATTAACATTTTAATATTACATTGATTTAATTGAAATAATAATTTTAAAATTCGTCTTTTAAATTAATTTTTGTACTCACGTATCCTTGTACCAAAAAAACTTATTTTAAGAAATAAAGTAATTTTCTTTAACTCACCTGTAAATAAAAAGAGAAAGAAATTAGTTTTAGAAAATTGTGAAGCAAAAGTAAAAATTAATGTAATCATTTAAGATCCTAACAATAAAGCAACAAATAGAAAGTTATTGTTATCGGCCCGATTTGTCGAATTGGTAATTTGTACATTTCTAGACGTATCAAGGTCCTTAACATCAAAATAAAAGCGATTTTGTCAAGATCTTCATTAAGACAGCTTATACTGTGTTCTATAAGCCTTAATGGGCAACTCAAATGCATTTCCACCTCAACGGATTAAACTATTTTTTACAACTGATGGTAATTCATTTACATAAAGTGAGAATAACAAAGTACCCAGAATCGAACCTTGTGGAACACCGCGAGAGATTGGAAGAAGTTTGGACAAATCGTTGTTCAATTGAACAGCTTGTATTTTATCTGTGAAGTAGGAACGCAAGAGTTTTACAGCACAGAACGAGAAATTTAAATGTCACATAAAACTGAGTACTCAACCATACCTTCAAAAAGAAATTCTCAAAAATTTCGACAAAAAATGTAAAATTTCAATTGGCGTAAATTTATCATAACGAGAATTTGTGGGAATTGGGAAAATCTTTGCTTTGTTCTATTGATCTGGATATTTACCTGTATTTAAAATAGTGTTAAAGATGTATTTAACGAAAGGTAAGACGAATGGCAATATCAGCTTGAGAAATTTTGGACACATCTCATCAAGCCCAATACTATCAGATTTAATTGCAAGTACAAGCAACGAATGCTGAGCTATCGACTGCGCAGTCTTTATAGGACTATCTGTGAGACAAGACGTAGTTAAGGGAGGCACTGGTACCGAAATAATTTTCTGTTGAGTTAATTACAATCATTATCGAAGACATAAGAATGTTTACATCTCCCAACACCTATTTGTTGAAGATTGATCCATAATTACTGTCCAGTCAACGAAGCATTAAGCCGGGAAAAATATATTTCACGTTTAGTCGATCGCATTGCTTGTGCAGTTTGCTTCCGAAGTGAGCTTTAAGGACAAAGATGTTCATTTAAACAAAACCGTCTCCAGCTTCTGCACGCATATTCTGGATCGACAGAACTTCGGTTTGAAAACCATAGTTTTATGACAGGTTTATCTGGAGCAGAAAAACAGACATTGAATTCAAACTTATTTTATCATGTGCAAAAATACTGCAATGTCCCAAAGGCAGTATGAATTTTTGGTCATTCGTAAAAAACATGAGGAATTCTTACTCTTTACCAAGTTCCTACTACTTTAGTTAGGTCTATTGATAAAGCTAATTTGTTTGCAAGGCAGTTCGCCGAAAATTTAACCTTACCAGATAGTGTCTTGGCTATCCTCCAGTTCTTGAACGTGTAAATGATTCTATCGGACCAATCTTTCTTCGTACTCGAACTGTGGCGAGGATTCTTAAATCATAAATCCACTGGTCTTATGCTGAAGAGGTGTTCTTCCACGTTAGCAAAACCACTGCGTAAGCTTTTCCATCTATCCTATTCTTCTAGGCTCATTTCGAATAGTTGAAAAACTGCATTTGTTTGGCCAATCCCAAAAAAAGCCGAATCTTTCTTCTCCCGCATATTATCAAACGATAGCACTAACGTCCCTTTTTTCTAAGTTCATGATAACGCTGATTAATTATCAGCTTAAAAAATATTTTGAGGAACGGAATCTTCTTAAGGGGGTATTCTGGTCTAGAAATTAAAAAAATCGATTTTTTTTTCTTTTCATATTTTCATAGTTTAACTATTTAAGAATATGTCTACTAGAGGATTTTCCCAAATTCAAATTATTTTCGGAGAAATAAGTATTTTGCTGAGCAGCCACCCAAATCGGTTGGGCTGCAACTAATAGAACAAAAGACATAATGGAGTACTTTAAACGCGTTTTTCTCAGAACTGTCTTTTTGAATCTGATACCCAAGATTTCTCAGGTTCTGCCGAACCGATTTACTTGAAATTTTAAGAGAGTCTTCTTTAGTGACTTGTCTACGTCCGGAACTACGGCCATCCCCAAATTTAAATTTTTACTATTTTTAACAAATCGAAGAATGTTAAAAAAAATGGTAATTTTTTTGTATTTTTCTTTAGACAGCCGCCATTTTGTAAAAAAAAATGTTTGTAACTTTTCCGTAGTTCCAGACATTGCGACATTATTGTAGATTAATAATCTTTTTTAGTTTTTGATTTCAGATTTCTAGGAGAGTTAAATCAGCTGATAACTAACGGAATTTTGATTTTTTTTTTACTTTTTTATTTTTTTTTTTTGCATGCTTCTAATGTGAATAAATAACGTATAAAAAATAGATGCTAAAATTATTGCTTGCTTTTTTCTACAGAACTTCAAAAATTACCTAAAATTCATGCCTCTAGACCAGAATACCCCCTTAATGACCGCCAAAACGGCTTTCGTAACAATAAGTCCACTGGTGATCTCATGTTTTGTCTCACCGAGCAGTTGAGCAAATCTTTACATTTTTTTGGAGAAAGTAAGATTATTGCACTTGATATTTCAAAGGCATTTTATAAATTACGGCATCTTGCTCTCTTATCGAAAATACGTGCTTTTGGTAGAAATTTTCTTTCGAACCGTCCAATACAAGTTGTTTTGGACGGATCTGAAACTCATAAAATAAGTGCTGGTGTGCCCCAAGGCTCCGTTTTGTCTCCGCCCCTTTTCGTCGTTTTTATAAATGATCTCCTGTCTGCTACTTCTAATCCAATACATTGTTTCGCTGACGATAGCGATAGCCACGATAGATATACCCTCTTTGCTACCATCTATGAGTGACACTTGCATCAACAAAACTGAAAGTCTCCACATCATTGGAATGTGCATCAGAAACGAAATTTTGTGGAGCGATCACATATGCGATGTCCCAAAAATGCCACAGGATGGGTTGGTTTTTTGAGATGTTGCAAGAAGTTTGTCTCTCCGTCTGATCTGGCTACAATCTAGAAAACGTTTATTCGTTCGGAACTTGAATATAACTCTTATCTCTGGGATGGTGCTCCAGTAACTTATTTAAGCAGAGCCTTTAAAACGATTGGTGACATTAACATCATCAACTCGTTTACGTCAATCGAACATCGTCGAAAAATTTGTTGTGTCACCCTTTTTTCTACCATTGTTTTAACGGTCTATGCTCAGGTGAAATAGCCAGTTGCATTCCTGGCCTTAAACAATTTAACCGTAAAACCCACGCTTCTAGTTCAGTTTACTCTTGAGCCCTACTTCGGCCGTACTATAAAGTACAGAGATTCATTTTTTAGCCGTACTATGCCTTGCCACGCTCTATCTTTCCCTATCATTGCAATGTTCAGGAATTCAAAATAAATAAATAACCGATTTGATCTCGTCTGAGATCATTTTTAAAGCCTTTAAGAGTCAGAAATGGATCCAACATTTATCTTCTTCTAAATACATTAGTAAGTATTGAGTTGTAATTGCTGCAATATTAATTTGAAAGAGTTTTCGGAAAATGGCTTCTTACTTAAGAACTATTTGTACAACCATTTGTATGTCCTTCAAGTGGGTTAAAGCTTTGTACCTTACGAGTATTTTAACAACCGACGTGCAAACTTGAAAAGTTGTACACATTTTCTTTTTGGCTACAAAGTAATTGAATATACTTCTGAAAAATTAAAGTACCTGCTACATGCTGCTCAAGCAACACCCATTGGCGGTGTTATCAAGTTTCATTGTTTCAAAAAGTAAAAGGACCTCAACAAAACACTATAAAACATACCTTTTTAATTTAAATAAAATAAAAAAAGAGAACCCTTAGTCATCACTTTTAGAGTGCATAATGAGTCCTTAAGCAAAAGAAATCATAATGAATTTCAATGACAAATTTCATTTTCATTTAGAAAATATATAAAAAGTCCTACTTTTATGTGTTTTTGGGTGAAAGAAAGGGGATGGAATTGTGGTGGTCGAGGGGGTGTCGCAAGGATGCTGGTAGAGTATAACATGTATGCATATGCAAATTCATTGAATCACTTCACTTAAAGGTTTAATTGTGCACTCAAGTGGTTAGAATATTAAAGCAACAAATAAACGAGAACAAAATTTGTCCCTTGCCTAATCAGCACAGAGTATCACCATCCATCAGCACTCCAACTCCAACTCCATCTCCATCTCCGCCACCTTTCCCCCATGATGCATATTTTCATAATCATTCTTCTTTTTTATTCGCTTTCATTTGTATTTCTTTTATTTTTTGCATATATTTCAATAGGATATATGCGAAAATAAGAAGCACACTCGTATAGTCAAATCAGCAATACGGAGATGGGAACGGGGACTTGACATAGCTCGTGTACCCTAGTTATTTCAAATGCGCCCTCTTTCGTCATTCAGTCGGCTATATGGATTCAGCAGCTATAAAGAATAAAAAGGTATACAATAACATCTAGAGTGAAGGAAGACATAACCACCATCATAACCATCACTGCCGAAGCACAGCACAGCACAGCATAGCGCGGCACGGCTCGAACATGCTATAAGGAATAATTATTATTCCCTTTGTTCCCGGTCTCTAAAATCTGGAGTATGGAGTGGATGTGCGATATGACGATGACGATTCGACGGGAGTCGAAAGCCCACAAAAAAGCAAATTGTTGGAATATACTCTCGACTGATATAACATTGCATATGCAAAATTGCTTTCAAAGTATCGGCATGCTTGCTACAGACTTACTACTCTTCAAGTAAACCTATATTTGACGTTTAGGTGGCCGCCAACAACCGCACCGCAACATATTTTCGTTATAGTCGTATATTGGGACAATTCTAAACCTAGAGCTCTTAAACTTCCTCATTTGTCGCTTGAATGATGGGAAATTCATGCCAGAATGCTACTGTGATGATGATGAGCATAAAAACACTTGAAAAAATATTTTGATAAATTTAATGTTTTTGTAACATAAAATTTATCGATCTTTAAGAAATAATGTTAAAAAGACACAGCTAAGTAAATCCTGAGATGTTAAAGAAGCCTCTTTGTCAACTACTCTTTACACAACTCAATGAAATAACTGAGGATTGGGTTCTAAGCTTTGAAATAAAAAGTTTTATTGGGGTACCGCAAGGTTACATTTTGTCTCCAGTTCTTTTTGTTTTTTTTTTTTGTCTACCAAGTTATTTTTCACCAGTCTATTATACTGAAGGAATAAAACAGCTGGTTGTCAAAACCTTAGATATTATCTCGGTAGACACTGACTACTGCACTCCTACTTTGGGCCTTAGTAAGGGTTTTAAGGTTATTTTTCCATCCAGAGAAGATTGGGAGGATGACATCGTTTCGATAGGTTTCGACACAACCATCTTTACTGACGGCTCAAAGAAGGAGTGAGTCCCTTAATGTAGCTAAATCGTTTAGGCTTCCTGACTTTGATAGAGTTTTTCAGGCTGAACTGCTGGCAATAAGGGAGGCATGTTAGATATTTAAGCAGAACCCAAACCAAAACCGAAATGCGGCTATCTTTACAGAGTCATGCAGCTGTCAAAGCCATTAACTCGGCCATATACTCATCTAAATTGGTCCAGCAATGTCGCGATGAGCTTGCGAGCCTGAATATTAACCTTGGTGTCACCCTGATCTGGGTTCCGGGCCGTAGTGATATCGTGGGAAATGAAAGGGTTGACGAGCGGAAATGGTTAACATTCCTCTTGGTGCTATGAAGGGTAAAATCTTTTCTATCTACCAAACTGAATCAAACCGAAGGTGGAGCAATTTACCCAACTGCATTATATCTAGGAACATATGGCCCACCTATAATAAAACCCGTACAAACGATCTTCTACGCAGGCCAATGCAAGACGTACCCAGGATTGTTGCGGTTTGTACCGGACATTGGCCTATAAAAGTTCATGCAGAGAAGTTGGGTATTTTTTAAAACACCTTTTGCCGTAGCTGTAGTGACCAAAGAGAAAGTGAAACGATAATCCATTTCCTCTGCAAATGTCCTGCTTTGGCAAACATTAGAATGAAATACTTTGGAAAAGCATTCTTTCACGAACTTGATGAGCTATCTGAGATAAAGATTAGAGACCTAATCTTTTTTCTCCATGCGACATAATGGCTCTAACATAATCGCTATGAAGCTTCTCTATCAATCTATGCCTTTCAATCACAGGTCAAACGAGTTTTGGTATCAAAACGGCCGGCGCACTACAGCGCTAATCGGATCTCAGGATAGGTTGCCTTGAGATCGCCATTTCTACCTACCTATTTTTCACCATCAATAAAAAAAAACTGTACATTTAGTTCTTAGCTTTGAAATAAAAAGTTTTTTTGGGTTGCCGCAAGGTTCTATTTTGTCTCCAGTTTTATTTATTTTATTTATCTACCATACAAATTCTTATATAGAACGACATTTAAGAATGCTAAATTAAGAAAACTTCAGAAGCCCGTTTCATTCAAAAATAGTTTGGACTCGATACTACTTAAAACTTACAATCTATTTAGTTTGTGTGTTATCAGACTATAGGGTTTTTCAATAAGTGGTTAGAGGATTTTCATTGTTGTGTAAAGATGAAAGTATGTCAGTAACAGTGGAAAATGATGTTAGTCAAATGGTCGACAGGGTTACGGCTGTAGAACCATATCCATTCCATGAATTTTTTGATGACCAATTGAACTTGTACAAACATATTGATAAATTTAAGATGTTTGTAACATTAAATGTTTTAATCTTAGAGAAATGTTGTTGCCAAGGCACAGTCAAGCAAAACCTGAGATGTTTAAGAAGTCATCTATGTCAACTATTTATCACACAACTCAATTAAAAACTGGGGACTAAATTCTAAGCTTTGAAATAAGTTTTCTTAGTGGGGTGCCACAAGGTTCCATTTTGTCTCCAGTTCTTTTAGTTTTATTTCTCTACCATACAATATTTTAGTAAAGAATGACATTTCAATATCGTAAACGAAAGCCTGTTGCATTAAAAGTTATCTGGACACTTAAAACTTACTATATATCTCATTTTCTATTATCAAACTATAGGGTCTTCCAATAAAAGGTTAAATTTTAAAATTAAATAACAATTTTTTTTAAAGAGAAATAAGAAGATGTTAGTTGTTTTATAAACAAGAAGGTATGTCAATAATAATGGAAAATATTATTAGTCAAATGGATGACACGGTTACGGCTGCAGAACGATGTCCTTTTCATGAAATGTTTGATAACCAAATCACACATTTGTTGGTGTTTGTCCTCCATAACTTCACGAGTTCGTTCTTCAAAGTCTCTAATTGTGGAGTATTAAGACAAGCATAATGATTCACATAGTTCTAAAGAAAAAAGTATTAAGTTGTTAAATTCGGTGACCAATTGTGAATATCCTTTCTAGAAATAAAACCTTTTTACAAAAATGCAAGCAAAGGGTGTTTTTTTAAGATGTTATGGCTCAATATAGAATATAGCTTTATTATAAAGATAAGGGTTTTCCATAATGTTTTAAAAATGAGTTGGAGAAATTAGCCGCCGCACTAAAAAAATAAATAAATTAGGTGGCGCAATAGTCCGTTTGAGAACTAGGGCCTAGTGACTTCTAACTCTTAACTATTTCTGTGTGCGAGTAATGTTGTTAGGGATGGAGGGGACCTACAGTTTTAAGTCTAATTCGAACAGCTAATTTGAGAAAGCACTTTTCGTGACAAGAATTACTCTTGGAGGATTTGTCAATTCCTCGAAAGAGGCAGTACCCGTGAAAAAACCTTTAGGTGGCACAGGCAGGGATCGCACGAAAGACCTCTCAATGACAGTCAAACATACTAACCATTATGCTACGGGTACTGCGCCGCACTGGCTTGACGACATTCCAAGTTTTCGACTACTTTTTGCAGTAAATGAGGCCGCATGTCAAATATAACGCGCTTAATTTTTCCTTCCAAGGCCTCTCGGGTAAATCCGTGTTGACAATCACATCACAACCCCACAAAAAATAGTCCAACTATGTAAAATCGCACAGTCCTAAATGTCAAGGCTATTAAAGCGATATTATGCGATCGCCAAAAGATTCCTTAAATAAATTGATTGTTTTCTTCGCTAGACTGAACTATAAGCAATTATTTTGGTTGAAAATTTCCAAAATTTGCAAATGTTGTGTTCAGAAGCAAGTTAATTATGAAATGGCATAAATAAAGTGACAGCTGTCAAAAAGACCAACTCGGAAAAAAGTATTTCGACTAGAAAATGACAAGTCGCAAATTGTTCAACATTTTGTGTTTGTGAAATTTAAAAAACTCAGAGTTGTTGAAACGTGTATCGTTCCATTCCCTTTTTAGTTATGGCGTAGTTTTAACTTGTCAAATGTCAAAAGATGAAAACTTCAAAAGAGACAACTGCCCAAATAGCGACTATATTTTCATAAATTTTTTCAGTGTAATTTATAATTTCTTTATGTAAAACAAGTATTCGTGAGATATTCAATTTATATCATCTACCAGATGCAAATTTCAAAATATAAGATGAAGAGTGAACAAGTGTGTACTCGCTTTAAGATTCTTTCATATACACTGTGCCTTAGTTACCAATGCAGCATTATGAAAAATATTCACTGAACTCCATCTGTTAAAGTTAGGGTCGTTTATTTTGTTTGCTTTCATAAACTTTAGGAGTAAATCATAAATTGGGATGAATGTAGGTATGTGGACTTTTTCTTAAAATTATGAATGTTTTTGGGTATTTTGTTAATTCTGAAAAGGCGCATTAGTGTTGTATGTTGTAAACTACACAAAACACTGCTCCTTATTAGTACATACAAAATAATTCAAGAAGTATACAAATTGTAAAAAGAAAACATAAAAACATAATGAAGCACATCCCTGACTCCATGAATATGAAAGGAAATGTCTTCAGATTTTTCTTTTTGCTTATTTTTTCACGTAATTCGTATTTTCTTCTTTTTATTTCTTTTACAAAATTCTTGAACTGTTGATCCTTTCATAAATGAAAGAAAGATTTGTGTTTTTATGTTGAAAAGCAAAAGTTTACATTACATATACATCAAGAACAAAAAGTCGGAAATGGATATGAAAATTGTGTCAAATGCGTGAGTGCGTTTATAATAATGGCTGACGTAGTATAAAATATACGGTATACCTACTGCAGTCATCGTAGCTTCAGAATAATGTTTGTTACATGCAATTAAAATTATGAGTATAGAGTAAGTAGGTTTTGTACTTGATGAAGATTATTATGTTAAATGCGGTTCACTTCGCTTATTTTAACGTCAGGACACAGCTGTACATTTTTTAAACACATGGCATACGTTTTTGAGCAAGTGAGGAATAATGGCGAAAAGGTGTCATTTAAAAAGAGCTTGAATTAAGTTTTATTAAGTCAAGGAAGTAACAACTCAAAAATATTTTGCGAAAAAGAAACTATACCGAAATTTAACATTTATGAGAAATAACTAAATTTAAAATACGGTGAACAAGAGTTCTAAAGAAAAAAGGGTACAACCATCATTAAGCTTTTGCAAAGATACTAACGTTCTTAACGATAAACCTTTGCGAATTTGTTACAATCTTTATCCTTGAGTCCAATTTCGTTCGTACTGTGAAGTAAACCTGCATTTTCAGCCTGTATATCGGCAATAACTCGGCGAATGTTGTCCTCCAATAGGTCGAAATTTAAGGTTTATCGGATTAGGAATAGCAACTTTACTAAAACAGTTAAGAAGCGTTAAATCGCACAATCTTGGAGGCATATTCACTTCACGATGTCTTAACGTAACCTATGCGCTTACCAAACGTTTATTTTAATAAACCAATTGTGTATCGAGCTGTTTGGCATGTTGCAACGTCTTGTTGAAAGCACAGGCCCTGAAAATCATGGACGAAAAACTTAGCAATTATTGCTCTTTAGTGGTCACCATCAGGAAGTACGGATCAATTATTCTACCAACCCATAAAGCACACTAAAGAGTTAGTTTGTGTAATTGTAACGGTGTCTGAATTCTGTTTAACAAAAAAGGGGTTAACAAAGTAACAAAGATGAAGTGGCTGTTCGTGATGCAGGAGGGGACCTAAAGTTTTAAGTCAAATCCGAATGGTTAATTTTAGAAAGCACTTTTCATGACGAAAATTACTCTTGCAGAATTTGTCAATTCCTCGCAAGAGGCAGAACCCGTGAAAAAAACTTGAGATGACACAGGCCGGGGTTGAACCCAAAACCTCTAGGATGACAGTCCGACGCACTTTTTTTCCTTTTTTTTAAATTAATTTATATTAATTCAATCTTAAACCTATCTTAAAACTCATAAAATTAGCCTAATTACCCATAAAGTCTAAGTTCAACAGTAATAATTTAATACTAATGCTTTTCGGCCCTAAGATCTTTCTTTAGTTAGTTTCTTTATTTCGTAAAAAATATTTTCAAAAAAGTCTATGACTTGCTTGCGTTTTCCCAACATTCAGCTTTATTTTTCATTTTGTACGGAATCAAAAGCATTTTCGATGTCTAACAATTTCATGCCCGTTGATTGACCATGGGAACGATGGTCTAGAACATGATTGCAAATTCGTGCTGTGAGATCTCCGGAAGTCAAATTATATATCAAGGAGAATGTTAAAGACATTGAAATATCTTTTAAAATATGTTGTTTCAGTATTTTTTTCAAAAACTTTACTTATGTTGCTCAGTAAATTGATTGGTCTCTAGCTACAAGGACAACTATTGAATTTTTCCAACATTGAGGGAAGTATTGCAATTTAAGGCATGCATTAATTATAAATGTTAAATACTTAATTCCAACGTAAGGCAGTTGTTTTAAATAACTATTTTTTACTTTGTCCAGACCTCCTTTCTTTCGAGTTTGCAACATTTTGATTATATTTTTTTACATTTACTTCTTCTACAAATGCATAAAGAGGAGCTTTTCCGTTTGTTGTATCGAATTTTTCAATTGTTTGACTGACAAGTTCATTAGTTACGAAGTCCCCCAAATGCTGAGAAACTAAGTGATTGTTTGAAAAACTTGTACAAAATAGATTTGCTATCTAAAAACCTGTAATAAAAAAGAATCCCTAAGATCTATTTTACTATGATTTAATTTTAATTTCAAGAAAACTAATTTTAATATCTTAAAGACTTAGACGCTTCAAGCCTTAATGGTAACATTTATAGGGGAAATAAATTTTTCAAAAATTGGTCAGAGTTTATGGCAATAGCACTTACTTCAATCTTCAACTTATCTTTACAAACTCTGGGGAATTTCTGGATTCATGGAAAGTATCCTTAATAACCCCAATATTCAAATCAGGTTCAAGACAAAACATATCTAACTATCGTCCTGTATCTAAACTGCCGGTCGATCTACCACTACCAATTTAACTTTATTTTCTAATTTGTTATGAACTGAATTAGAGAATGGTTGTCAGGTGGATGTTATATTTACTGACTTTGCAAAGGCCTTTGACAGGGTTCAACATCAAATACTTTTAAGAAAATTCCAGTTAATGGGGTTTCACTCTTCTTTGCTCGTATGGTTGTCCAGTTATTTGACTGGACGAAGGCAATTTGTACGTATTGGTAACAAAATGTCAAAGGTTATCTTTAACCGATCTGGAGTTCCTCAGGGAAGTCATTTGGGACCTATACTTTTTCTGCTTTTCATAATGATTTGCCTTTGTATATTATGAATTCAAAGTGTCTGCTTTATGCTGATGACCTCAAGACTTTTAAGTCTTTAAAAAGTATAGATGACTGCAGTCTTCTTCAAGAGGATCTTAATAATGTTTGTAATTGGTTTGCTATTAATAGATTGCACTTTAATATTTCTAAATGTAATGTTCTCTCGTTTTTCATGCTTCGTCATCCTTTTTTGTTTAAATATTCTATCTCAAACTCAGATCTAGTTAGAGTCAATTTTAAAATGGACTTAGTAGTAATTTTTTATCAGAAACTTAGCTTTGTACCGCATTATGGATCCACATTATGTTTTTCATATTAATAGAACATTCATAAAAGATTTACACGTTATGCTATCGGAAAGCTGGATTGAGATTTTGCTCCTTCTTATAAAGACCGATGTAATCTTCTCGGGCTAATTAATCTTCAATCTAGAAGAAAATATTTTGTAATAATGTTATGCTAGAGATGTTTTTATGAACCATACTGTATGTCCTCCTATTTTTTCTCTTTTTAATATTTATGCACCTGAGAGATCTATAAGATCTAGAGATTTTTTGTGCCACCATGCCTATTCTACTTAAAACTAAACCCTAAAACTATAAAACAAGTATGTAAGCCGGCCAAGGCTTAAAACCCCATCCCGACTACCCACTATGAAGTGCCTATTGAAGCCCCCAAAACTTGTTCTCCTGCTTCACCCTATCAGTTCGGTTCAGACACAGCCCTACTGAACCGAAGGAGCTCTGCTCCGCCTGACGTTCCGATTGTACAGGAGTCGCCTATGCACGGTTCGTCGTCAGACGTGGTAAATTAGCGGAACTACCATCTATCTAAAAGAGTCTGACGCACTTACCATCACGCCACGAGCAATACAGTAAAAGTAGGCCAGTTTAATGGCCCATTGTAATACCACATGAAATACCAATTTTGGTCCCATACGAAACTTGACAGACTGATTATGTTCGTATGATTGAGATCGTTAAGTTCGTTAAAGAAGAATTCTCCTAGGTACTTCTTGCGTTTTTGAGCTATACCGGGGCATTTACAGAGGAGTTGAAGAACTGTTTCCTCCTCTTCCTCATCCATACAGCTTCTACAAAAGTCATTCTAGAATACGCCTAGCCGTGTGGCATGCTTTCTTATTAGACATTGACACCGATAATCGAGCTTGAAAGCAATCTGCTTAGGGATAGCAAGTAGCTTTATCGCTTTAAATCTAGTGAAGGCTGAAAATTTTTCGTGACCTGACACTTCGTGATGTTATTTTACCTGTCTGCCTTCTTTATAGCGCCTTTCAATAGCAATAGTTAACATGTAGCGATTGGTATGCCAGCATTAGCCAAACGTGAAATTGGTTGTACTGAACCATTTCTGGCGAGTTTATTTCCGTCACAATTTCTTGGAATGTATTTATGGCCCGGCACCCAGCAAATTTAAATGTTGTGCCATTTCCATTAGAGATGATCGACAGTTATGGACTGTTATAGAGTTTGTAGAAATAAAATCCAGAAATTTAATAGCGGCCTGACTATCTGGGAAAATACTGATATCAATGAAAATGTTGGTATCACATTTCCTTTAAGCCAGGAAATAATTTATTTCATTGCTAAAAGTTCCGTTTGTAACAACGACTTAATTCCAGTCGTTCAGAGTACACGAGATATGTACACCAACCTCAGCGGATTGACTCGTCTTCGAATTGATTCTAAATGGGTTGGGATCGAAATACTGTATCTCTAAATAATGTATTTTAAAATACTGTATGTACAAAATACTGCATAATAAAATTCTGTAAAAAGTGCGCACTTGTTAACATTATCAAAACGATTTTCTTCTTACTTACAGCATTTTGAAATACAGAATTTTGAAAACAGAATAATTTTTTTAAGAAAACATCATAATCATTTGTAATTAGCATAATGTTGTTTTCCTCAGGAAAATTTCCCACTGCTCGGACAGGACTTGATTTCAGATTTCAGACTTTACAAATTCGGATGTCCTCTGTGGCAAGCCATCACCTTTAGCTCTGTTCAAAAAGAATAATCGAGAAGATTGAGATCGGAACTGCCTGAGGGCCAATCTGATGCCTTGATAAACTCAGGAACATTCTTTTCCAGCCACAAGTGGGTCAATTTGGCTTTGAGGGCTGGAGCTGAGTCCTGCTGGAACACCTAATGCTTTTTATTGAATAGAGTATTGTTGAGTGATTTCACCACTTTCTCTTTTGTTTTAACACCTTGTTCACAAAAATGCAACTTTGTGGCGCCTTCGTGTGTATAGCCAATGCGTGATTCTGGGTTGTAAACCCCATTTACTACCAATAGCTTTTTTGCAAGAAAAGAGAGCTACAGTAGCTTTTTTGACTCTTTCCTGTACGTTGCGTTTCCAATTTAGTTTTTTGCCTAAGACAAGACCCAGGTATTTAGCCTCGTCTGAGAATTTTAATTGGATTCCTTTAATGTAAGAAGGGTTGACAAATGGAATTTTGTATCTGCTCGAAAATAAGAACAGATTGGTTTTCTGTGGGTTAACACCCAGTCCACACCGATCAGATCAAAGTATTATACTGTCTAAGGCATTTTGTAAGAGTTCTTTTAGGATATTAAGATGCTTTCCTGAAACTGCTATAGCAACGTCGTCCGCATAGGCTACCACTCTGAAACCCTCCGCATCCAGACTGTTAGGATTTCATACACCACTAGGTTCTAGAGGAGAGGGGATAGAACACCACCTTGCGGTGTCCCTATAACGAATCGTCTGTTAGAAAAGTTGCCCAGTTTTGAGTTAATTATTCTGCTAGTAAGCATTAAATGGATTAGCTCCCGAAGCGAACTCTCTACATTTAGAGATGTCAGTGCAGATGTGATTGCAGATGTGTTCACGTTGTTAAAGACACCTTCGATATCAAGGAAAGCAACCATAGTGAACTCTTTATGATGGAGGGAATATTCGATGGTGCGTACGCTGTTTCCACTGATTAACCTTTACAGTAGGCATGGTGAGACGAAGACAGAAGTCTTGTATCGATACGTGGCCTTAAATGGATATCAATCAATCAAACCGAGGGAACATGGACCATGTAAAGACAGCTGGTAAAAATTGCCTCAAGGATTGGTGCAATTATATCAGAAGTAAAACTAAGACTATACTTTATTTTAAACCTATGTATATAACAGTTGTTATTAAAAACAATTAATGTGACTTGTTGTATGCATCTGAATGTCAAATTATACAGGCTCAAATAGTTGTAACAGTATTTATTGCACGACTTCGTACATACTTCCCTTGAACAATAACATTGTCAAAAGTAAAATTACAGAATTTCGACCCAGCTCATCACAAATTATCTTTCGGTTGTTCTATTTTCTCAACCAAGCTTCCAAACAAGATGCGCTTTTCACTTGATCTGTCAAAACTTCCAGTATTATACAGTATTATGATATACAGTATTTTGACAATACAGCATTTTGAGACACAGTATTTTGAAAAATAGAACATTTAACATACAGTATTATGACCATACAGAATTTTGACCATACAGCATTTTGAAATACAGCATTTCGATCCGCTCCCATTCTAAATACTTAAGAATTTCGGAGTGGCAAATGTTGTTTCTAACCCCCTGCTTGAGGCAAATAGCAGAGCTTG
Source organism: Eupeodes corollae (assembly GCF_945859685.1). NCBI lineage: Eukaryota > Metazoa > Arthropoda > Insecta > Diptera > Syrphidae > Eupeodes > Eupeodes corollae. The sequence continues at coordinate 263,593,123 of NC_079147.1, read as the reverse complement.
CAGCAATTTCTTTAATAAGTATATCAAGAGTTGTTAGGTAGGGAAGGGAGTCTAGAGCAACAGATGAGGTCATGTCGTACTAAGCTATCTGCTTATAAAATATACATAGGCAAGCTAAACGTTGGACTTTATTTAGTTTGTCGCTTTTTCTAAAACAAATTAATGCTGCCACACTGTACAGCAAATCGGTCCTATTAATAACGAATAGCTTTTTTGGAAGAGAATGACTCAGTACCTTTTTTAAACTCTTTCTTGAATATGACTTTCCCAAATTAGTTCTTCGTCTTAAATAATACCCAGACTCGTCCGAAACATCTAATTGGATACCCTTAATATATATTGAGGGTTAACATATGGAATTTTGTATTTCTTCGAAAATAGAACTTAATCAATTTTATGTGGACACCCAGTCAACACCTTAGTTTTTCTCAGGCGTTTTCTAAGAGTTGACAACAAAGGAACATAATTAGTTGATATTTTGAAGAGAAGTACCAATATCCGTATTTCTAAGATTTGCTGGTTTTCATTATGTAACAATAAAACATTTACATAATTTTTTTACGGATGTGACACTTTCTTCATTATGACTACTTAAATGTCACTTTGAAAGAATCCAAACCTTATTCAAAACACAAAACCAACTGCCACGAAAGTTTTTTTCAAAAATTACTTCACACATGGCAAAAACTGTATTATACTCGTACTCATACAACTCATAGTGGCATGTGAGTAATTACTTAATTAATTTTTAACAATACAAAAAAAAAACTGTAACGACCTTTGTGTGAATGAGTCGCCAATTAATAAAGAATGATATCATAATAATGATCTTATAATTACACTTTATTATTATTTTTTTTAAATAAAGATAAATGTGAAAAAAGCTTTGTCCAGAAATAACTACCTACTTAGGAATTCATAAGTTGTTTTCTTTGAATAAATTTTAGTTATTTTCTTTTCAATAGAATTTAAAAAAATGGAAGCAAAAGTAACTATTTCTTAGTTCAAACAAAAAATCAACAACAAAAAAAAAAGAAAGTCCAATAGAAAATGTAAGGAGCATGTTAGAATTATTAAAAAGAAAAAACAAGGTGTTAAATGTTTCAGCATTCAACATAAATACACACAAAGTGATGAACTATACAAACCAATATAATATGTACCGTCGTCGTAGTCGTATACCTTACCTAAGTAAAGTATAATTGTGCTAAAGTAGGAAGTAAATCCTCATGAATTCTCAGTAAATCCTTCGTTTGTCGTTCTTTAGAACATCGTTTACTATTTGTTGTTGTATAGTTTTTGTATACATACAGTACTTCTCCTTCTAGGCTTTATTTATTATATATAGCAGCCTTTATTAATTTCTATATCCCTGCCTTTCTTCACCCTACCTTTCCAGCTCTCGTACAAATAAAAGAACGTGACTTTTGACAAAGGTAGACACTTAACAGGTATAATATTTACTAGGTAAAGGTGTACCTTCGACTTGGACATGCTGTTTCCAGGGTAAATATACATTTTATTTTCTCCTGTCTGGACAGGCTTCAATTGCCTATACAAGTGCTGCCCATAACTGCCCATATACAGGCCTTTGCTTATGCCTCTGTAATAAGACAGGGGTCAATGTATCTGAAGAACCATATTATGATGGGAAAAGTTCAATATGGATTTTTTCTCGTTTAATTTGTTGTTTACTTTTATTTGCAAATCCTTTGTCTTAAAATCTATGCATGGCTGGATGTACGTGGTGGATTTGTAGTATGAGGTGATATTATATATTTGCACGAGTCCTGGAGAAGTCGAAGAAGAAAAAAGGTAAATAAAGGAATTCCCTTTTCTATACCAGTCGACCGTACTAATTAACTGAAGGTTTTTCTGCTCACGTTTAATGTTTTTTTCTTCTTTTTTTGAATTTATTTTTTGTAATATTAAATTTCCGGACGATGGATGTTTTGAGATCCTGGAAAAGAAAATTACTTCCTTTGAAAGGATATCATCGCTCTGGCTGTGAGAAGAAGAAGAACAAAGGTGTGAGAGAGATTGAGATAGGAAAAGGATATCGTCTCTATTTTATGTGAAAGGAAGATTTTATCGTATTAAGGAGATTCTGCAATATCAAATAAAGAATGAGCCAGTAAGTGCAGAACAAGCAGAAGGAAATGAAAGAAGATGGAAATAAAATACAAAAGGAATATGATTTTCTCAAGTGCCTATCTTTTCAACTACTGTATTCGGAATTTGAAAATAAGAAAGTTTAAGGTAAGGAGGAAGATATTAATGCTTTTATTTGGAAGGTCCTACTTGATTCTCTAAAAAAACTATTCGACTGAACTTGATAAGTATCTAAAGGGTTTTCCAATAAGAGGTTTCAATTTGATAGTAAGAAAAACAGTATTTGACGTTTGTTTTACTGTAAACAAGAAGTTATATAAACAACGGAGTAATAATGGCATCTTTATATCTTATCTTCGAAAAGTTATTATTTTTTGTATCGATTTTTTGGAAATATTTTTGGTATGCAGTTCAATTTCGTTAAAAGTGAAGTTTTTGAAAAAAGGGTTATTTTAAAAAAAGTCCCAAAACTTAGATTAAATATTATTAAATGTCATTATATATTAACTTCCCATAGGAAGTTTAGTGCAAGAAGATGCAGAAAGAAATCGCAAGACAATTGCTTGATTGGTTATTTTACCATACCAAAAAAGCGTGAACATTTTGGTCCATTCTAATATCTCACGAACCAATAACGTTAGAGACTTGAACTAAATATTACATTATGTATTGCAAAGTGATACCAAACAAACATATTTTTGGAAAAAATCCAATTAACGTTTTTTTATAAATTAGAAAAACTGACAAACAAATATTTGTCACCTCTAACATTTTACGAATTATAAATTATTTCATCTCCAAAATAATTTTTTGCAACGAAAAATAACGTTTTTAACATCTGGTAAAATTTTGATAAAAATTGAATCGACAGTTTTTTTATAAAAATAAAAACCTAAAAAAACATTACTCAAAGTCGGTAAAAATTAAATCGACTCAAATATCTTTTCAAAAATTTGAGATTATGGCTTCCAACTAATTTAAACTTTTAAGAAATATTGTTTTCAACATTCGGTAAAAAGTGGAGAAAAATCGAATTGACAGTTTTTTTTACAAAAACAAAAAACCTAAAATAAAAATTAATAAAAACTTTTCAAAACTTTAAGATATTGGCTTTAATTTACTTTTATGTTTAAAAAATATTGTGGTCAACATTCAGTAAAATTTTGAAAAAAAATCGAATTGATAGTTTTTTTACAAAAAAATAAAAACCGAAAAAAAATTAACAAAAGTTGGTAAAAAATGATTTTCGCCTCAAATATCTTTTCAAAAATTTGAGATAATAGCTCCTAACTAATTTTTACTTATAAGAAATATTGTTTTTAACATTAGGACAAATTTTGAGAAAAATCGAATTGACAGTTTTTTTACAAAAAATAAAAACCTAAACAAAAATGTATAAAAGTTGGTAATAATTAATTTTCGACTCAAATATCTTTTCAAACATTTGAAATATTGGCTTCAAACTTATTTCATTTCACAGAAAATATTGTTTTCGATATTCAGTAATTTTTATATAAAAATCCAACAGTCCGTTTTTTTTTCATTTAAAAAAAATAAAATCTACAGAAATGTTGGGTTCTCGATATCTCTCAAATTAAATGCATTCATCCAATTTGTATTTGTTTTTATAAGAAATACAAACTTTTAAGAAATGTTACTAAAATTTGCAAAAATTAGTTTACAAAAATAGATTTTGAATTGAAACTACGAGGGTGGATTGAAAAGTTTCCGGGCTGACCAAGAAAAACAACGTTTTTAAGAATTTTTTTTATTCCTCAACATAATCTCCTCCAAGGCTGATACATTTGGCATAGCGGTGTTCTAGTCTAGTAATGCCATCTCTATAGACTGATTCATCAAGCTCCTCAAAATACCCATTTACAGCTTCGATTACTTCTTAATTGTCCGCAAAATCTCTTACCACCAAGCCATTTTTTGAGGCTAGGAAACAGATAATAGTCACTCGGGGCTAGGTCTGGAGAGTAGGGAGGATGCGGCATCAATTCAAACTTCAGATCGTTATTTTAGAAATGTTTTTTCGAATCAATTTTTGGTCGGCTGTTAGCAAACGCGGCAACCATCTTGTGCAGAGCTTTTGCATATGCAAATGTTGGTGCAAAATATTTTGCACACGTTCATTTGACATCTTACAGGTCTTAGCTATCTCATGCACTTTTAATCTGCGGTCTTCCAGCACTATTTGATGGATTTTTTCGATCATATCTGGAGATGTGAGCTCAACAGGGCGTCCTGAACGAGGCTCATCAGAGGTGCTCACACGACCCTTTTTAAACTCGGAAACCCACTGCTTAATGGTTGAATATGATGGGCAGGATGTCCCCAGTGTTGAGTCCATCTCTTCTTTGATTTCCTTCGGCTTTAACCCCTTCAAATAGAAGTATTTGATGACAGCACGATTTTCCAACTTTTGCATTTTTAAGAAAAACAAAGAGGCGCCTTGTTCAGTGTGCTCTCAAAACTAAACTAACATGGCAATCGGGCGCAAACTATAGCTACAAGCTATCTAAAGATGGTACTATAGAGCGCCACCTCAAGGTAGGCCTAGTGCCGCTATCTCTTGGTCAGGCCGGAAACTTTTCAATCCACCCTTGTATTTCAAAATATGCAATATGCAAAATATTGTTGGTAATTTAAAGTTTTTTAAGAATAATAATTCAACTGAAAACTTTTTCAACACAACACGAAAACCTTTTAAACTTTTAAGCAAGACAAATTGACAGACGGGATGGAAAGTTATCAATGTGGGTCGCATCCTCTTTTTTATTTTTGTATAGTACCAGTCGAGTGATAGTAAGTGCGTTGGACTGTCATGCCAGAGGTCTTGGGTACAAACCCTATCTTGGCCTTTTTAATTTTTTTTTGCACGGGTACTGCCTCTGGCTTTTTTCTGTGCTTTCTCAAATTAGCCGTTTAGATTCGTCTTTTATCGGTAGGTCCCCTACGGAAGTAACCTTAACGGTTGCGAAGCTCGACCTGAAGCTATATTCGGGTACCACGGAAGACAGGAGCCCTGGTTCTTGTTGTTCTAGTGTTTCATATACACTGGGCGACCTGATACCACCTGTCTGAGAGGTAGGCCCCTTAGTGGGAGCATCGTGGTGGCTGTGGTTGCCGTATGCGGAGCTAAATGGTGTTCTAAAGGTTCTGTCTAACACCTATGGCTCTTAGAATACAAGAGGTGCAAGATAGACCTCGCTCTTTAACAAGGGGTGCAGTTCATGCCTTACACATGACTGTGAAAATTGTACTGGGGTAGTACTTGTACTAACCTGGGGTGTTGACCAACACTCTTCTTGGTCCTGATATTGTGGGTAGGCCCACCGTGAAATGAGTCCTAAACGGAAGGTGTTCACGTTAAGCATGTCTATAATATCTGTAGGTCCCCTACATCACTGACAACATTACTCGCACACATGAATAGTTGAGAGTTCTAAGTCCTAGTTCTTATTGTTGTGCCACCTAATTTAATTTAATGTAATAATTAAATGCTTTTAAGACAATATCAGAGCTTATTAAGAAAAAAACTATCGGTTCAATAGTTCCGTGCACAAATTTTACCCTTAGTGTCATCTTAACACATTGCTTCGTTTGGTCGGGATTCAAGGCTCTACATGCTTATAAGTTGTCGATTTATTTAAACACCTTTAAATTATTGCCTTGTGTGTTTTTTTTTGGCATTTGAAGTTGTGAATTGATAAATATTGTTTGGACTTCAAAAAACTATTCTTTAGGCTGTAGGAGTTTATATTATTTTTAAAGATACTTACACAAGGAGCTGCTGGAAATAGTAATTTATGTGAACTACCGCTTCTGTTTTGAAATTGTAAATTGTTTGCTTAATATGGGGAAAGCAGGAGATTTTGGAATTTGAAATAAAATCTGGTAGAAACCAAAAGTACCCTCAACAACGAAAATCTTCAGCATGGTTGTAAAAGAATACAATCTCTTAGGAATGCAATCATTATTTATAGTTTATTGAATATAACTTAAAAATTACATTCATTTAATTCAACAAATGACTGGGAATTTAAATTTTGCAATCTCTAATCATTTGACCTTAAAAAAGACCGTAATCATTTTTTTCCAATCATTTGACTACAATCAACTGATTGTAATCATTTGAGACTTCATTTAGTCTTTGCATTTATTTCAGACCTTTGCATTCTGTTGAAGGCTTGGCATTCTTATGGTGTATTTGCAATTCCGAAACAAAGGAATGCATGGCGTCTCAAATGATTGCAATCTTTTCAACCTGATGATTGATAATTTGTCGTTAATATTGAATTCAGTATTTACAGTACTGTGCGAAACATGTGCAACTAGAACCTCCAACATTTTTTTTTAACAAAAAATTGTTTAGAAAATCAAACAGCAAAATTCTTTTTTTAGTTTTCTAAACTCTTTTGATATTACGTTGTAATTGCTGAAAAAGATTAACCCTCTTAACAAAAAATAAATAACTAAATAAAATTGCTGTGCAAAACATTTGCAACTTAGATCTTACAACTAAATTTCAAACTACATATTGTCTTACTTCAAGACAAGGAAATGTTAATATTTAATTGCAATTTTTGGGCTTATTTTTGAAGTTATAGTTGTATCAATAAGCGTTTTGGAATTCCTCTGAATTTCAGCGAAGAGGTTCACTTTTGTGCTTAAAAATGTTGTTCCAAATTCTCCTCTGCACAATTTCGCATTGGTTCTTTATTGGGTGTAGGTCTGGGGATTGGGCTGGCCATGGTAAAACCTCAATTTTGGATTAAGCCTCTCACCTATTGGCCTTCTGACATGTTGTTTTCCACCCGATCCGTGCATATCGAACTTTGATTCATCAGAAAATAAGACCGTTTCACATTTTTGGGGACTCCAATTGAGATGAGTTTTTAAAAAAGCCGAAGCTTTCACATTTTTTTTTTTAAATAAATGGCTCTTTTGCTATTTGAAAACAACGCGGTCCGGCCTGCAGTGTGCGGTGTCTGATAGTTGATGGGTTAATGGGTAACCTAAGATCAATTTTTGCTTCCCTGGATGATTCCGTGGGTTTTCTTCGGAAGAAATTGGTTATTTTTCAATCATCTTTTACAGTGGTGCTTCGAGTCATTCCTCCTCTATGATGACATAACACCTTTCCACTTTTGATGATTCTACAAATAGTTCATTTGTGAATGGAATATTTCTTGTTGTGATGCTCCTTTTTTGAAAGCACTCAAATTTCTGGATTTGATTTTTTGATTTTTTTCCCGTCATTTTTTAAACAAAATCTTTTTTTTTTTTCAATTCAAGTAGAATTTATCGATCAAACTCCCGGCTAAAACTAACTAAACAAATCAAGCTACAAGTATAAACTTATCAAAATGAGACGAAAAAAGATTTGGCCACTAGTTGCAAATGTTTTGCACAGCTGAGATCATTATTGTTTTTGTAAAAGTGGTGCATTTTTAGGAATTTGTCTCTGGATCAGTGCTTTAAGATTATGAACAATAAGGTGACACATAAAAAAGTCTAGAGCAATAAAAATAATTTGATTGGAACAACTTTAAATACACGAATGTTCGATTTTTTTGGCGGTGATAGTTGCAAAAGTCTTGCACAGTCCTGTATGTCAGAGATTCCATTCTTTTACAAACCGGACTTGCCGCAAAAATTACTGAGAATTTTTGTAAGAATTCATAGATGCCAAATTTTTCTCATACATTTCAAAAAAATTTACCAGGAGAGGTATATTCTTGAATTCCTTTCTTTCCTTTAGGTTTTTATCATTTCTATCGATTCAAAGCTGTCGGCGGAGTACTAAAATCGCGAATTCAAAATTTTTAAGAATGGTGTGTAAGATTTTTTCCTAAATGTAGCAAGTACAAAGTTGAAAGGTGTAAAACCACAAAATATCTTTGAAACATAAACAAGGTCTGAAGACTTTTCTTGCAAAGCTGCTAACGACGAGTGCAATATTTTCATCATTTTTGCAATAAAAATTATCTAATTAGTGCGTTGTTAAGACGTGTATGCTTCTATTTCTGTTTCAATTGTGAAAATATGACAATTTCAAAAGTGACATCAGTTAAAATTATGGGCTACTCGAAATGAAACCTCTAATTGGAAAGCTTTTTAGTTCTTATAAAAACAGCTCCTTTAATATTTGTTGTATTTTCCTAAATGTTCTCGCTAAAGATATAATGTTTCTATTGCAAGATCAAATAGTATATTTATCCTTAGCTTCAAGAGTTCAGTTCTTAGAATGAACTTCTAAGGCCTTTGCAAAAAAAAAAGCCATCAAAAAACCAGAAAACTACGAACATCTGGTAATTTCATTTTAATATCATCAAAGGAACTCCTCTTACGTTAAATAGAGACCTACAAAGGCAAGAAACCATCATCTGGTACTTTCAGAGCACAAAGGGAGACTCGGCTCGCCTTTCTATTTATAGTCACTTCATTCACTAACAATTGAAAAAAAAAATACTTCTTTAACGTTTAGAGTCATTCAAATAAATAAATACAAACGAAAACCGAAAGAAAACTACAATAATCCTTGTAATTGAGCAGAAATGCGCACACTTTTCTCTCAAGGCTTTCGCATTAATCACCTTCGTCTGCTTCGTCGTCGTCAACACTGAACCCATAATTAGGATCATGACATATAAAAACAACTACGATTTATTTCCTCTTTTATTCAACAACAATAAAATATCATGGCATTGTCCAATGTCCATATGTAAGTCTGTCCGTCCGTGCCTATGTCCCATATTCAAGCTTTGCATTAAAAAAAAAAAGAAACCGCCTTGAAAACATAACAACAACAAAATTTAAAGGAGACGAAAACAACAGACATGACATTTTTTACTTTCAATTTAATTAAAATGAATCGACAAGGATTGTGTTGGTTGCAGCATTGCTCGAAAAAAAGAACTTTTTTTCCGTCTTCTTGTGACACGCAAGTACAACCGTAATTCTTGGATAAGTGCTACAATTTACCACCGAGACTTTAACGAGACTTTCAAGAACACACCGGGTCGGGCGGGCGGTACGACAACTGCTGAGATGAGTATATTGCAAAAGACAAACCAACAAGATGGAAAATTGCAAAAATACACTAAGACTAAATCCTGCCTTGCGGAGATGGCTATAGCTCTTTGGCTAGACGACTTAAAGGGTAACCAAGGAGACAAAAATAATTGAGTTATCAATTTGATTGATTGATTTAATTAGAGTTTATACAGCAAGTGGTAGTGATGTCGTCGACAACACTGCCACCGAACTGAGAGACTAAGAAGACCAAGAAAGAAACAACAAAGACCAAGACGATGATGTCTTCGTTTGTTAAAAGTTCGATTTTTTATTTCTAAGAATATTGTGGAAGAATGAAGTGAATAAAATTGTTACTGAATATAAACATACCCTATTTTAAGAATTGAAGAAACATTTTATTTTAGCATAATACTGGAAAAATGTATGTGGACTTGAAGTTAGATAGAGATTAACATAAAATCCGAGTCAATTCACCAAATTTAGACAATAGACCTTGGATTAAAAAACTTACAATACCGCTAAATTGTAAAATCCTTAAAATCTAGAGTTAAGAAGTATTTGAGCATTTGTCTAATTAGGAAGTTCCTCGAATAACTTAGCAGTTAAATAAAACAAAATGTCTTCTTAATCAAGGTCTGGATTCTGAAATTTCAAGTTAGACAACTTGGAGGAAAATTTTGTTCAAAGTATTTCGGCGATTCTTTTAAAAGAAAGCTTAAAACATTAGGAAGTAACCAAGTTTACTAGTGAAAATATGCAAGTAACAACTATTAGTATTGGTATGAAAAAGAAAGAGTTTAAGATAGCAGCTATATTCTGCCCACCAAGGCGCTCCCCGACAGAAGATGACTGCACATCTATTTAATCTTCTTACACATAACTTTCTTGTTGGTGGAGAGGAGACTTCAATGCGAAACACACAAATTGGGGTTCAAAACTTATATAAACACAAGTCAAAAGACTTTTCCAAGCAGACCGTAAATACAATTGCGAATTCTATTTCTCCAGGTTGCCGACTTACTGTACTTCGGATACTAACAAAATACCAGACCTTATTGACTTTTTCGTAGCTAAAGGAATCAAACGAAATCACATTAGTGTCGAAGGTAATTATGACCTGTCATCAGATCATACTCCAGTGATTCTACTACTAAGTGAATCGGAAGTACTAGAAAAAAGTAATACAAAGCTTGTAAATAAGAAAACAAACTGGAATGATTTTAGAGAAAGGCTTTTAAGTTTCATAAATTTAAGAGCTCTCATGGATACAATCGAGCAAATTGACCATGAAGTGGAACAATTTAATGCTGATGTGCAACAGGCCGCTGAAGAAAGTACTCCTTCACTCAGTACATTCCTAAGGAATTTAACGACTGATGCTTCAACCGATTTTTCGCTATGGAAAGCAGCCAAGCGCCTGAAAAGACCGCAGTTACAAAACTCGCCCTTGAAATCTCAAGATGGGAAATGGATCGATAACCCGAAAGAAAAAGCTTGCCTTTTCGCTTAACATCTTGCGAATGTTTTTAAGCCATGCTCATCAAACGTGTCTGATATGATAGATAAAAGTGAAATACCAATAAAAAGTATGTGTTTACATCAACTATCAAATAAAAAATCACCAGGTTACGATCTAATTACTGCTCAGGTTTTGAAAGCCTTTATAAAACTCCAATATTTCATAAATGCGTGCCTTGAGCACCGGTATGTCCCGCACCATTGGAAAATTGCTGAAGTAATTGTCCTACCCAAGCAAGGTAAACCACCTACAGAAGTGACGGCTTACAGACCAATATCGCTTATACCCAATCATGGCAAAAGTTTTTGAAAAACTGCTTCTGAGAAGACTTAGCAAAATCATAGAAGAAAGAAGGTTAATCCCAAACCATCAGTTTGGCTTTAGATATAAAAATTCCACCATAGACCAAGTTCATAGAATATCGGATGTAATAGAAAAAGTATTGGAAAGAAAAACAAGTATGTTCAGCTATTTTCTTAGATGTTGCTTAAGCTTTTCACAAGGTTTGGCATGAGGAACTTGAGTACAAACTGCAAAGGGGTCTTCCCAGGCAGTACTTTGAAATATTAAAATCGTACATCTCAGACCGATTGTTTAGTGTAACGTACGATTAAGAATACTCGGAATTGAAGAAAATAGAAGCCGGTGTACCACAAGGAAGTGTCCTAGGTCCTACCCTGTATTTACTATACACAAGGGATATTCCAGTTGGTAATTGCACTATAATGGCTTCTTTTGCAGATGATACCGCAATTTTGGTACCCGACAAATGTGTCTCTAAGGCAGCAGTAAATGTACAAAATGCCGTCGACACAGTGAGAGCTTGGACCGAAAAATGGCGTATCAAACTCAATGAAACAAAATCTTCACATATAAACTTTAAAAATAAAAAGATAAACAATATTCCAATATTCATTAATAATCAAACTGTACCTTATGCCAATACGGCCAAATATCTTGGAATGACTTTGGATGCAAAGCTAAAGTGGAAAGAGCACATCCAAAAAAGAAAAGGGAAGAACTAAACTTGAAATATAGAAAAATGTACTGGTTACTTGGTAACAACTCTGATTTATCAATTCAAAACAAAATAATGCTGTATAATCAAGTATTAAAGCCTGTTTGGACCTATGGAATCCAATTATAGGGCGGTACAAAGAAAACAAATATACCGAAATCATCCAAAAATTCCAAAACAAAGGCCTTCTTGGAATAGTTAATGGACCTTGGTACATAAGAAATAATCGTGACTTACAAATAAAAATGATTAGAGAAGTTGTTAAAAAGTACGCTACATCGCACAACCTTCCCCTAAAGTGATTGTACAAAGTTAAGAAAGAAAAATCTAAAGTCGATCCTTCAAGATTGGTCCTGATGAAGAGGTGGTTTTAGTGGTTAAGAGTCCCACACTACTTGGTGTCGAATACTGCCAAGTGTCTTTTGAAGAAAGTATTTCGCCCTGAATCCTTGATTATTTATGCTCTTATTTCCCTAAAATATATACAAATATTAGGTTGCCCAAGTCTGTAGAAGGCCAGGGCCTACAACTCTTAACTTTTCCTGTGTTCGAGTCATGTCAGGGATGCAGGGGACCTAAAGTTCATATGCCAAATCTGAACGGCTAATTTGGGGAAGTACTTTTCACTAGGAGGATTTGTTTTTTAAGATGGCACAGGCAGGCCTTGAACCTAAGACCTCAGACGTGACTGCCCTACGCACTTACCATCACTACACGTGTACTACACAGATTTTACCTATAAATTAATATAATCAGGTGATTTTGATTGATTAGCGGATTTGAACAAAGCTGCTGAAAGTTTACACATAAGTCCTTAGAAGACGAAGAAAAACATTGTACTTTCTCTACCTAGAGACTTCGATGTCTTCAATAATAAGAGAGAAAATAATAATTGTCAACTCGTGGGTTTAAATGGTTTTAAATTGTTGAGTTTTGTTGTTCTTTTTTTGAAGAAACCCTAATTGCTCTTGGGTTTGCCTCTGTAGTCATTAATCTTTTTATTTATGATTTGATTGATGCTTCTCAGGGAATTGGGAAATTCCAACATATTCCTACATGAGGATTTGAATGATTGTTGTTCCTTGAAAAACATATGCAGTTGATGTTTTTATTGTTCTCATGTCAAAAGTAGATCATGAGAGGAAGATATTTCCTTGGAAAATCCTAATAGAACAGATGTCAAAGAAAAATGTAAGAAACTTACCAGACAAAATGAACAAATCTAGTACATAAATGTTGATTATATAAGTGCAGATTCCGACATTAGTTTTCCGACACACAACAGATCACTGCCTTGGCTTTTAAACATGAGTTAGAAGACCTGATTAATGAAGATCTTAAGCATTGCTTTTTCATGTATATTTCCTAGAGTTTTAAGAAGACAGCTCTGAATTTTTCAGTAATTTAAAAATGTAGGTAAAATTTTAATGAATTTTTTATTTCGTATTGTCTTGGATTTCGTATTTCATGATTTGACATTTCGAAAAATAAATATTGTTTTAAGCGTTAATTTATAATTTTTGGTAAAACAATGTATTTTTTTGACTTAGTTTGATCAAAATAGTTGAGAAATCCAACGAAACAGTCAAAACATTGGTTTTTAAAATATGTATTTACTTTTTTTTTTAAGTTGACATACATTTTTCCAATAATTAATAAATGTGTCTACAGTTCAATTTTAAATATTAAGAACTTTATTTTAAATTAGTTTTAATAGCAAGAAATTAAACTTTAACATTTTCTACATATTTCCGGCCAACTGTCAAATTAATGTAAATTCGAAATACACAACGACAAAACGCGTTCTACAAACCAAGAAAAGTTATTTACAATAGTCGATATTGACACTGATCATATTTAAAATGTTATTAATTAGCTGATTTTATTCCTTAAGAGTCCATTTAAATTAATTGTTGTGTTTGATTAAAATTTCATAATACAGAAATATTGATTGAAAAGTAAATAAAGAATCAACTGTTAAAGTAATTACTTGAGACAAAATGTCAAATGAATGCGTTCAGCGTAAAGAAATTTCAATCTGAGTTATGTTGTTTCTACTCGATATATCAAAAATAAGTTCCATACAATTTTAAGATCAATAACGATAAACGTTCGATTGTACAAATATCATTAAAAAGAAATAACTTTTCGAAATTTGGGTCTTTTGACAGCCCTAGCGATTAATCTTGACCTTTAAAAGAAAAGGAATTGAAGATTAAGTGTAAAGAATGATAGTATTTGTAAATTTCGTGATTTACTAAGTTAGCATATTTTTACTCTTTAACAATAAGAGTACTCGCTCTGAACATTCTGCTATTAAGACAGTTGTCACTTTTGAAGCTGTCATATTTTGACATTTGACAGGGAAAAACCAAGCCAATATTAAAAATTGAACGATAAATTGTTTAATGACACTATAAAAATGTTGAACGTTACAAACAAAATTAACTGATCATGTTATTTCTGTATAGATGATTACATTCGGCCACTGAAGTTTTGTGATTAGGGACCTTAAGAGAAAGATAAGGTATGTGTCAATGCATTCATCAAGCTTCAAAACCTTAAAGAGGAAAATCGTACAATATTAGGAAAACATTCAGGTCAAAATTAAGAGAATTGGAAAATTTCGTGAAAGGGATATGAGGCTGCAACCGTTGTTGTAAAGGGTGATTTTTTTGAGGTTAGGATTTTCATGCATTAGTATTTGACAGATCACGCGGGATTTCAGACATGGTGTCAAAGAGAAAGATGCTCAGTATGCTTTGACATTTCATCATGAATAGACTTACTAACGAGCAACGCTTGCAAATCATTGAATTTTATTACCAAAATCAGTGTTCGGTTCGAAATGTGTTTGGCGCTTTACGTCCGATTTATGGTCTACATAATCGACCAAGTGAGCAAACAATTAATGCGATTGTGACCAAGTTTCGCACTCAGTTTACTTTATTGGACATTAAACCAACCACACGAATGCGTACAGTGCGTACAGAAGAGAATATTGCGTCTGTTTCTGAGAGTGTTGCTGAAGACCGTGAAATCTCGATTCGTCGCCGGCCGTTCGCAGCAATTGGGTTTGTGTTATTCGACCACATGGAAGATTTTACGCAAAGATCTTGGTGTAAAACCATATAAAATACAGCTCGTGCAAGAACTGAAGCCGAACGATCTGCCTCAACGTCGAATTTTCAGTGAATGGGCCCTAGAAAAGTTGGCAGAAAATCCGCTTTTTTATCGACAAATTTTGTTTAGCGATGAGGCTCATTTCTGGTTGAATGGCTACGTAAATAATCAAAATTGCCGCATTTGGAGTGAAGAGCAACCAGAAGCCGTTCAAGAACTGCCCATGCATCCCGAAAAATGCACTGTTTGGTGTGGTTTGTACGCTGGTGGAATCATTGGACCGTATTTTTTCAAAGATGCTGTTGGACGCAACGTTACGGTGAATGGCGATCGCTATCGTTCAATGCTAACAAACTTTTTGTTGCCAAAAATGGAAGAACTGAGCTTGGTTGACATGTGGTTTCAACAAGATGGCGCTACATGCCACACAGCTCGCGATTCTATGGCCATTTTGAGGGAAAACTTCGGAGAACAATTCATCTCAAGGAATGGACCGGTAAGTTGGCCACCAAGATCATGCGATTTGACGCCTTTAGACTATTTTTTGTGGGGCTACGTCAAGTCTAAAGTCTACACAAATAAGCCAGCAACTATTCCAGCTTTGGAAGACAACATTTCCGAAGAAATTCGGGCTATTCCGGCCGAAATGCTCGAAAAAGTTACCCAAAATTAGACTTTTCGAATGGACCACCTAAGACGCAGCCGCGGTCAACATTAAAATGAAATTATATTCAAAAAGTAAATGTCATGGACCAATCTAACGTTTCAAATAAAAAATCGATGAGATTTTGCAAATTTTATGCGTTTTTTTAAAAAAAAAGTTCTCAAGCTCTTAAAAAATCACCGTTTAGCTGCAATTTGTTGTATCTGTTTTTCTTTTGTTAAAAGCATTCTTTCGTCTTTACAAAAGACTAAAGATTCATTGATTTAAAAAAAAAAAAGAGGCTGGGATGCGACCCACACTGATAACTTCCCATCTGTCCCGTCTGTCGATTTGTCTTGCTTAAAGGTTTGTCTATATTTACTCGTATCAATTTTTACCAAATTTGCGTACTTTTTTTTGTAGATTTTATTTTTTTATGAAAAAACGGACTGTTGGATTTTTATATAAAAATAACTGAATATCGAAAGCAACACTTTCTGTGAAATAAAAATAAGTTTGAAGCAAATAATTTTAATTTTTGAAAACCTATTTGAGTCGAAAGTAAGTTTTTACCAAGTTCGTCGATTCGATTTTTTTAAAACTTTAATCAAACGTTGAAAACAATATTTCTTATAAGATAAAACTAGTTTGAAGCCAATTTTTCAAATTTTTGAAAAGATATTTGAGTCAAAAATCAATTTTTACCAACTTTTGTTAAATTTTGTTAAGGTTTTTAATATTTTGTTCAAAAACTGTCAATTCGATTTTTTAAAAAATTTACTGAATGTTAACAACAATATTTTTCGAAAGATAAAAGTAGTTTAAAGCCAATATCTACAATTTTTGAAAAGACATTTGAGTTGAAAATCAATTTTTACCAACTTTTATACATTTTTCTTAGGTCTTTATTTTTTGTAAAAATAACTGTCAATTCGATTTTTCTCAAAATATGTCCTAATGTTGAAAACAATATTTCTTATAAGTAAAAATTAAATAGAAGCTATTATCTCAAATTTTTGAACAGCTATTTGAGTCGAAAATCAATTTTTACCAACTTTTGTTAATTTTTTTTCGGTTTTTAATTTTCTGTAAAAAAACTATCAATTCGATTTTTCTCAACATTTTTCAGAATGTTGAAAACAATATTTTTTATAAGATAAAATAAGTTTAAAGCCTAAATTTCAAGTTTTTGGAAAGATATTTGAATCGATATTCATTTTTTTTTAGATTTTTATTTTTTATAAAAAAAAACTGTCAATTCGATGTTTCTCAAAATTTTATCAGATGTCAAAAACATTATTCTTCGTTGCACAAAATTGTTTTGGAGATGAAATCATATTTTAGTTGTAAAAGGTTACAAATTTTTTTTTTTAGTTTTTTTTTGATTTATAAAAAAACAGCTAAATAGATTCTTTTCAAAAAATATACTTCTTTGATATCACGTTACAATTTATTATATAAAATTTAATTCAAGTCTCTAGCTTTTTTGGTTCGTAAGATATTTAGGGTTAACCAAAATTGTCACCTTTTTTTCAAACTGCTATGGTAAAAAAAACCAGCCATGCAATTGACTTGAGAGCTCTTTCTGCCTTATTATCTGTATAACAAAATTTATTTGAAATCGATATCTCTTCTGGTTCTTGAGCTATGGACGACGAAAAAAACGTCGCGAACGTACTGAAAAATCTCTTATTTCGACTCTAGGGACCTTGAAACGTCAAGAAATGTCAACATTTTCAATTTGACAAATCGGACCCATTACAATAACTTCCTATGGGAAGTAAAAAATACTAGTTCTTATTATATACCAAAATTTAAACCCTTATTGGAAAATCGTAAACTTAAAAGCTTTTCTATAAAATATATTTAAGGAAAACATAATATTAACTTGAAACTTGGAGCATAGTTATGTAAAATTTATATTCCTAAAGTTTCAACTAACCATTAAATCATAAACACTCCAAAACTTTTAAAAATATACAAATTTATGTCGTGATAAAAACTATTACAAATAGATTTTTAAAGTAGTTAAAGTATTCAATAGCTTAACAAATCGAACTGAGTTAGAATCAAATTCTGATGAACGCATTCAGAGCAAAATAGAGATATTTTTTTTAAGTTTTAAAACGCATTTTGTATGCCTCTTTTCTATAAAATATAAAAATACGATAAAAATTTATGGGAATAATACAAACTGAAAATGTAACAATGAACGCGTTCAGCTAAATTTAACTTAAACTAAAATGAAACTCTTAGTCGGCGTTTATGTTCAAATTTTCAGAAAATAATATTTTAAGATTCGTAAGCAATATGCTATGCAAAAATATTAATACATCCTATAAAATTTAGCAACTTAACGAGCAACTTAAGTTTAGTGTCATATGTGTTTCATACAAATAAACTAAACACATCATACATTTTATGAACACTTTTACCACCATAACGAGGAAAAAAATTCTTCAAGTTCTTATTTCGTCTTATTCCCACTTAATCTTCTAAACAAACTCAACATACCCTAAATGAAATAGGGTGTACACTTAAAAGAAAAATGAAAAAACAAATCACCTTAAGCACATACTAACGAAGCCAATAAACACGTCAAATACCATCAGAGTGCCAATTCTAGTGTTATCAATTTTCTGCATAAGAAGTACCCACCACTGTCTATGGGTTTACCTACTCCTATGGTATGTGCTGTGTTGGGCCTCCTTTGCCATAGGGAAGGACGCACAAATCACAGTGTTTTAGTTGGGTTTCTGCACATTGCACTCTGCAACTCTGCTTCACTAACCAACTATAGTAAAAACAATATATTCATACAAATCTCTATAACAAGACAATGTTTGTAGACAAAAACCCGCACTCTATATAAATGGCTTAAAGGCCTATACACAATGTGCCACTATAATTGCTAGAGAATAATGTGCCAGTTGAATGCAGTTGAATGGATGTCGGCGGGCGTCTCTATTTTATGGGTATCATGATGACTATGAAGGCACCACAAGTACGATGACATTGCCTTGGAACTATATTATACGAGTATAGTAGCAAAAATCGAAAAGAAAAGAATGCAATTAAGCCACCAGAGGGTGCTCAATATTATTGTATTCATGTTACTATTATTATTATTTTTTGTTTGTGTTTAGTTATTTTATTTTTTTTTAGGCCAAGCCAATTTTGCATTGTCATATTTTTTTTTTAAATATTTTTGACATGTCACTGGGACACACTTTTTAAAATATCAACTATTGTGGTTAACCAATGTGTTGGAGGAGAAATTTTTTTAATGAACGCATTCAACACCACATAATGCATCATCATCGCAGTGGTTTGATTTACGTGTCATGTACTTAGGGATGGGACGAACGAGTTAGTTTGAGAATGGATGATTTATATAGAAAAATCGATAACAATAAAAATAATATTGATTTGCGGTTAGAAAGTTCGACTTATGCAAAATAAAAACAATAAAAATGTACATGATGATGAATTATGATGTTGTGGTTTATATTAAGAGAAATTTTTATAATAAAATTAAATACACTAAAGATAATAAGTGTTTGTAGATTTAAAGTGTTTTAATACCCTAAATTTAATTCCTCACACTAAACAATTCAACAGTGATGGGTCAATATAATTAATCAATTTCAATATATGGGGAATATGCAAGTAACTTAATTACAGCTTCTGATGTCCAATCTCATCAAAATCGATTGAAATGGATGATACCCGCATATGCACCGATGCTCTTTAATTTTAGCTAACAATATGTTTGACAAGAAAGTATAGATGCGCATGAAATTGGAAATTTGAATGGAATAAAACTGAATTAAAAAAACATAGAAATTTTGTATGGATGTTCCGTTCTTCAAGTATAGACTATTTTCCAATAAGAGGTTTCATTTTGATATTAGAAAAACCTAATATTTTTCAAGAAAAATCAATTAACGTTTACTGTTATTATTAATGTTTATTCAAAGAACGCATTAAACAATGAAAATGTATACGTATAGGCAAATTGACACCACGGATACCGTTGCAGTACCATATCGTTTTCATGGCTAAATTCCATTTTTTAGGACTTAGATAAACTGTGGACTATGGACATACACATTGGTTCATACACGGAAAGAAATACATTGCGAATATTACAACGTCAGTATGAGTGTGAACGCAATACTGTATGGCTTAGAAGTTTTCCATTGTATAAAAAGTTGTAAGCATGGTTAATTTGGGCATAATGAGAATGGTAACGTCGACAATAGTTATAGCCGATACGCCAATGCCTGTATGGGAGTCAGGCCCATACTGACTGGCGACATGTATAACGCTCCTAGCAGAAAAGTCTGTCTGTCGACTGTTATACCCATGCACTATTGACAGTAATCCAATAAGGGTATCGATTATCACGCCATAAATTATCGCTGGAAAAACTAGTAGCATTGCGACATCTCCGGTACGGTATGGGGCTGAAGGCAATGGGGTCTCGTCAAACGTACTATGCGCCCATGTGTTACAAGCAAAGATTGTGGTACCATACAGTAGAGTACATAATTCCATACTTATAGAAGCTGTTGCAAGACAATGTAGGAATATCACAGATACATTTTTAGTATGGGTCTCCAGGCCATACTAGCATTTTCATAGTGGTCTACACTTCTATCCGTGTATGCAAAAAGATGAGTTCAAGCTCTTTACTCACTTTTCTAAGAACTTTCTTAGTGGTATGCAAAAAAATACAGAGACCGAGATCGACCTCAAGCTGTCAGTTTGAACTCAAATTGTTGAGATCTATCTCTCGACGAAAGCTCTATGTGATAAAGTTATAGTTTCGATATGCAAGAAGATGAGCAAAATCTCGATTGGTTTTCTCTTACTCAGTTGATAAACAAATATCAAAATGGACGAATTTCTGAATAATTGGGATACAAAACGTGTTTATAAAAATAGAAGATATCCAATTGGTGAAGGTTTTCGAAAATTGTATAGATTTAGTGAAACAGTTGTGCAATTATTGACAGATGAGTTTTCAGTCCCAACTCTGAAAACACGCGGTGGTGCTTTGACTCAACAAGAAAAAATTAGGATTCTTCTGCGTTATGTATTAGATCCTGGATTTCAAAGGTTGGTGAAGACATTGGTACCTATCACTCAATCAACGATATCTAGGGTGGTACAGCAAGTCGCAACAAAAATTGAAAGCCGTGCAACTGGTTGGATCATATTCCCACACACTTCTGAAGAAATAGAAGAAGCGCAAATATTAAGGAGTAGTAAGTATGAGTTTCCTTACGCCA